>NC_061091.1:65162469-65172469 GCF_015104395.2 Macrobrachium nipponense
ACAGCATGCTTAATTTCAAGATTAAGAGTTCATTATTGGCTCCTTTTTTTTTGTCATTGCCTGAAGTTTATAGTATGCACATCAGAAATGAAAAAAAAATATCATTATCATATATAAATATTGGAATATATGACAGCATGAAAAACAATTTCATATATAATTGTATACAAACTGCGCTGTGAGCAAAAGGGTTAAAGCTAAGGAGTTAATTATTTTTTCATTGCTTGTTAACTAAATTGCAATGATTTTGGTACATAACAAATTGTAAACGATCAAGCAATACAGAAGAAAATATTATCACAATATGATGCATGAATTCGTAACACGCGGACGTAAAAAAATGTTGTTTTCATAAATTCACCATACATCGAAATATTGTGCTAGAGACTTCTCGTTTGTTGCAAAATGAAGGGAATTGATTGGATATTACTAGACTGTAAGTGTTGTAGCTTACAATTGCAGTTTTTCAACCATTTCGGTAGAGTTAAATTTGACCGAAGGTCGAATTTTTTCTATTTATCGTTGTTTATATGAAACTATTTCAAAACTAATAAAAGCTACAACCATGGGTTGTTTTTTATTGTATTCTACATGAAATTGCGCACATTTTCATAAATAAAACTTTATGTAACGGCTAATATAAAACAGTGCAAACATTAGGACAATTGGACAAAAAAAAATTCTATTTTTTTCGGAAGAGTTACCGCGCGGACTTAAGGAAAAGGTTCTTTTTTTTTCAAACAAAAAATTCACCATGAATCAAAATGTTGGGCTAGAGACTTCCAATTTGTTGCAAAATGAAGGTAAATGATTGAATATTACTAGAATGTAAGAGTTTTAGCTTACAATTGCATTTTTCGACCATTTCGGTCGAGTCAAAGTTGACCGAAGTTTGATATTTTGGCACTTATCGTTATTTATATGAAAATATTTCAAAACTGATATAAGCTACAACCATGGGTTGTTTTTAGTTGTATTCTACATGAAATTGCACACATTTCCATATATAAAACTTTATGTAATGGATAATATAAAATGGTGCAAACATTACGACAATCGGACGAAAAAATTTATGATTTTTTCGGAAGTTACCGCATGGACGTAAGGAAAAAGTTTTTTTCAAAAATTCACCATAAATCGAAATATTGCGCTAGAGACTTCCAATTTGTTGTAAAATGAAGGTAAATGATTGAATATTATTAGAATATAAGAGTTTTAGCTTACAATTGCGTTTTTTGACCATTTCGGTGAGTCAAAGTTGACTGAAGGTTGAAATTTTGGCACATAGTTTCATTTATATTTGAAAAATATTTCAACAAAACTGATAAAAGCTATGTACAACCATGGATTGTATTTTGTTGTATTCTACATGAAATTGTGTACATTTTCATATATAAATCTCTATGTAACGGCTAATATAAAATGGTGCAAAAATTATGTCAAAAGTGACTAAATAATTTCCGAGATGTGTCGCTGATGCTTTTTAGTGGGAGAAGAAAGAAATTCGCGCTTGCGCACCTGGGTAACAATTGTAAACAAAACAACAGCTTGATCCGTGAACTCCCAGCATCCCTCAAGGTGCGTGATTCAAAAGTTTTCGCCAAGTAGGCCTATAACTATTTTTCCGCAAATTTTTAAAAAACTTTTTTGCATCGACGTTTCTTACGTCAATTCGGCACCCAACAGACAATTTTGTCAACGTTTAATACATCCAATAGGTGTTTGTTTAAGGGGTACCTGAAACTCGTCGATTTATGGCACCACAAAGCGCCCTAATGGCATGCCATAAACACTCTTATTTGGTGCATAAGGCACCTTATAGCACCAATAACCAGAACTCAGCCCGTTATGGCACCATAAATCAACGATTTCATGGCACTAGATAAGTGCCATAAGATTGGATCACTGAAAAACGATTCCGCTGATAACTGGGGACTACCTGTAGTTGGTCTCGATCAGAATAGTACTTGTTGGCACAGTGAAAGAATATAAAGGACTTGTGACAGGAGGGCTCTATCTCCTGTCCTACGATGACTGCCTCAGCTCTCTACAAGCACTTGCACAGATGTGACAACAGCATGGATGTCGGCCATCTTCCTTATTACACAGAAGATTTGTGCAAGATAAATGTTCACCCAAGTACCATGCCTTTTCATCAAGGAAAGTGGGTAGGTTTGAGGACTCCAGGGACTACCAAAAATACGTTTTTCCTACATCAAAAATTTTTTTTTTTTTTTTTTAAATAAAATAGCAGCAGGTCTAGCTTCAAGAAGGAAGCTGAGAGAGGAATGTAAGGACTTGAATAAGAAGCTGCAGCCATGTTGAGATCTTTAAGATCATCTTCTTTTTATTAAATGAATTAATGTAGAAATATATGCTTGCAAAAAAAAAAAAAAATGATTGCGATACCGTAAGGTTCCTGATACAGGAGCTCTAAAACCGCCGTGTGCCAACAGTCTAACGTTGAGTTTTTGGCCAACTATACAAGCGCTTTTTTCGAAGTGTTACCGAGTATAAAACCAGCATATATATAGAATCTACTGGTCATTTTTACTAGATACATATGTTAAGTTCATGATTCATGCTGTACAAGTAGGATGTGTGACAAGCTTGTGTCTCTTATATTTCTTTTCTGCTTCCATCTTGTCATTCCAGTCTAGGAACACTGCCATCGGTATTTCAGTCCAGCACTTAGCTTTTATTTCTAGGTTACTATAATCCCCCGGCTTACGACATGTTGGGCTTAAGATGTTCCAAGGTTGCGGCGCTTTTCAATTATATTCCTCAGATATTATTTCCAGGTTTATGGCGCATGTTCCAGGCGACGCTGCTTTTGACATCAGTCTGACAGAAGATATATGACTCAAATGCAAAAACAATCACTATTTGAAGGTTTTTTGATGAAAAATGCAATAAAAATGCAGTTTTTTACATAGTTTTTAATACACTCAAAGCATTAAAAGTAGGTTTTCTCAGGATTTTTTATGATTTTCCGGCTTACGACGCGTCTCAAGAACGGAACCCGTCATAAGCCAGGGACTGCCTGTATAATGCCTGTAGCTTCCTTGCTTCCAACAAACAAATTTGTCCTTGTTGAACATCTCTTGTGCTGTCTCTTGTGGTAATGGCATAGAGTGGCATCTGGACCCCGTACTGTTGTAGAGGGGCCCAGAGGTCTAGCCTATCTGGTGCCATCAGCATCTCGTGTAGTCAGGCATGGTGTTACTGCACTAATAACGTTGACACCAACGAAAGAAATTCCTGACGCCCACCTAACACATCCTAACATGACACTAGTAACACTATACCAAATTGGTGGTTATCCATTGAAAAGCATGGGAAGATACCTCACTTTATGGACAGAGTCAGCAACGCTACCTTTTTTGCGCTCATGTATCCAGGCCCTAAAAGTTTAGAAGATATTCTACAGACAGTATATTATTGTGACAAACTTTGCACCCAAAGGTAATTAAACATGGCAAAAATCTCTGCACTGGTCCAAATCCAAACCTAAACCTTTAAGATTTAATATAGAGGTGACAAGATACTTATCCATTTGGCTACCAAGAAATTAAGTTGATCTCAACCCTGCTGTACATATTCAGTAAAATTCAGGTTCCATTCTAAGGTGGCCTCGCACTAGGCCTTTTTTTCTCCAGCAGCAAGCCGTTGCTGCCGAAAAACGTCAAATTTTCTAAGACAATTTGTATTTTTCATAGCTACAAACCTTTGGTCTTAACAATAGGATAATTTCTAGCGCCTAGCTGGATCAGGTTAAAAAACAGATGAAAGCAAGGAATCTGTGATATCTGGCAACACATGCATAGCTTGGGTTAGGAGTGGTCAAGGATGACGCCGCTACACTAGTCTTTCTTTGACCGCCTGGCAAGAGTTGTGTTTCACCTCTCTTGGCCTTTTCCCGGTTCATTGCCCGTTTCGTTTCTTTTAGTGTGTGTGTGTGTGGTGTGTGTGGGTGTGTGTGTGTGTGTGTGTTTCGTGGTGGTTTGTGTGTGTGTGTGTGTGTGTGTCCCGTGTGTGTGTGGTCGGTGGTATTATGGCGGTTCTTCTCTCCTTCTTCGGTGTCAGAGTATGTGCCCCGGAGTTCCAGGTTTTTCAGTGTTCTCGTTTTTTTTGGCTTCAGCAGTGACCGACCCTCACAGTACATGTAGGTGTCGTTCTAATTTTTGTACTATTACAAATCCTTGCATGGAATGCCAGGCATGGCCTAAGGAGCAGTGGAGGTCGTTTTATGACAAGAGAGAACATCGGAGGGTTTAAAATCTTCCAACTTGGGAAGGGTTTTGTACCTATTTCCGATGTTTCGTCTTCCGCGGGTAGCCAACCCTCATAGTATTTTGTGTCCCTCATCATCCTTCCTTTTCTTCCACTGATTCGTCGGTGGAAGTATCAGGAGGCCGTCAGGGTAATGTTTGTAATGTAGCCCCTTCTTTGGGAGTTTATTTGGTTCCCGAGAAGGGTGAGGCTTTTTCATCAATCTCTTCTCTTCCAGACTCAGAAGCATCCAAAATGGAGGCGATTTGGAAGACGCTTGGGCTGGGGGATACCCCATCCTTGGAGGGGTTACTAGCGCATTCTGTGGAGGCTCACACCCCCTTCCCGTTCTAGCCCGTCCATCACCCCTCCTCCCAGCCTCGTCTTCGTGGGTAGCAGCAGTCGACCATCTTGTATTGCTCCTCCAGTGTCTGCCGTCGCTTCGAGTCGGAGTGACGCTGCGGTGTCAGCCCCGTTGATGACATCACGGGGACTGTCTTTGTGTATTCCTCCGCCAGTGGTGTCTCTTTCCCCCCTTGCACCGAGGGCAAGCTGTGACGTCACCGCCGCTTGTGATGTCACTCACATCGATGGCGTCTCTCCCAGTCGTCTCCTCTGATCTGCTTTCTCATCTGTGACGCCATCACTGCCACCCAGTTCGCTACACCTCCCTTCCTTGTCATCTGATCCTTCTCTGGCACATCAGTCTGAGGTCATATGCCAGGCAGTGCTTCAGAGGTTGGACTCTGTATTGGATGTAAGTTGGCTGAAAACCGGGAGCTTTTAGCTGAAGAGTTTGGCTTCCCGACTGGACGGGAAGCAGCGAGCTAGAACACGAGCGACCGCATAGTGTAAACAAACAAGATGGCTGCTGCTGATAGGACGTACTCTCAGACCTTTGGCTTCTCTTCTCCTGAGCCACTCTCAAACCCACAAACTTTTTTTGTTACTCTTGCATTCACGTAAGATTCCAAGGAAACACATCACTGTAGCACATCTTGCAACAGTCCGACAATTTCTGGGCGCCATGATGATATCAGCTGATCAGTTTAGTCTTTTTCTTACTGCTCCTCGAAACCACGAGGGCCTAGTGTGACGATACAACAGTTTTGCTTGAGAGCATCGGCTGGATGCTGGCCAAAACCGCGAGCAAGAAATGACTAGTGTGATACAAGCTTTATAATTAAAATCATCATTAATATAAGATGGCTGAATGCCACATTTATACTTGGCTTTAAATGGTAGTTTTAAAACTAATGTACCCTCAAAACTTTTTTAAATTCTTGAAGTATGTATATGCTATGTATATGTAGACTAATCTCTCCAAGTGGAGGGTGATTAGGTATTTGCACCATGTAGCCTGGACACACACACACGCGGCGCACACACACACACACACACAAAAGTTTACACTTGTTGCACATCTTAAGATTCTTAGGATTTAAAGATAGAATACATTCATAATTAATTGTAAAAATAATCTATCTATACACATACAGGCAGTCCCCATTTATTGGCAATCTGGTTTTCTGGGTCCTGTTTAGCAACAAAAATCGGGGATTTTCAGCGCCAATATGTGATGATTTACGCTTATCGCCACTGATAATTGGGTATTGCGCAATGTACAAACTCGAAAAATTCCACCTACAAGAATCTAGATGTCAGGATAGATACCCATTTTACAGATAATGATACTAAATTCAAGTCTAGTATGAATTGAAAAATATTTTTAATAACTATATATTTTATTAGGGTTCCTACACTTTATGCACATGATGCAATCAAAAGCAACAAGCAACTACTAATACATAGGCCATATAGGGTGTGTATTAAAAGACAAAACACAAGACATAAGACTGAAATATTGTAATTAGTACTTCATTTCTCTGTGACAAAAGTATGATTGCTAAAATAAATACAGTATCCAAGTTACAATTCCTTTTTTATCTACTTTTTTATAAAACAAATGTCACCATCATAGAAAATTAAAGCAGCTTATATGAAAATATAATCTATATCTGTTAAATATTTCAGCACTCCATTTCCAATTTATAAATCCACCATTAAATATACACAGTGGAAAACAAGCACTCAACTACTACAAGTGGGTGTAATATCTTCCTGACAACAACTGCATATTGCCAAACAGATTATAAGGGAAGTAAGTTTTTTTTTTTTTTTACCACAACTATAGCTAAAACTTGAATTTAGAGGTAAAACAAATATCTAATGTACTTACAAATCAAAGCCAATCAGTCATCTACCTTACATCATAAAATCAGTCTTCATGGTTACTACAGACTTAGGAAAATGTCACCAGAGCACGTACAGTATGTATCTTGGTAATTACCAAATGTTTAATGACCTCTTCTGTATAGAAGAAAATGGCACGCACCACATATATGAATAATCATACATAATATATTGTATAGATACACAGGCAGTCCCAACTATCAGCAATATGGTTTTAAGGCACTTGACTGGTGATGATGATAACTGAATTGTCGGCCACGATGTGCGCCAATCCTCGCTTACTGGTGCCGATCCTGGTTAACAGTGGCACTGATAACCAGGGATTGATGCTATTATTGCTGATTTCCACAGTTATCATCACACTGTAGAGAACAGAACCCCTACCGATAACTGGGGACTGCCTTTATGGGATATTTATATATATTATAATATATATATAGATATATATATATATAGTATATATATATATATATATATATATATTATGTATATATATATATATATATATATATATATATATATATATATATATATATATATATATATACACACTTATACATGTAATTGTAATCGCCACAATGCCCTCTTAACTTCTCAAATTCTTTGCTCCTTTTTAGGATATGCTTGTCTCAGACAAAAGACACACACACACACACAATATGCAGTTACTTTTTATTTCAAAACAAATGTTGTTTGCTATTACAAGGGATCAATTTATCAACAAAAAGTTGCATTACAGTAGTACAGTCTTAGCTTATTGCATCATTATGAAAAGGGTTCAGTTGGTTACGTTTGCACTTTTCAAAATAATCTAGAATTATGAGCATAGGAATTCAGATACAGGCAGTCCCGGTTATCGATGATCCAGCTTTATGGCGCTTGTCTTGCAAACAACAATCAACTGAATTTTGGGAGCAGATTCTTTGCCACTTATCGGCACTGTAACCAAGGATCCGCGCCATTACCGCCAATTTTTTCGTTCGGTTGTTGTCATGCCATCAGGAACGGAACTCCCACTGATAACTGGGGACTGCCTGTACTAGAATGGACTGAAATAGTACATAATTTTTTTTTTTTTAACCAGCAAAATGAAGATGAGCGAGAATCTGTTGTCTGGATGTCATTCAATAATGCAAAACTTAAACTGTGGAGGTGCTTTTAACTACTAGTAGCAGGTCTTCCTGGCTAATGGATGCTAGATAATTAGACTTTTACTATAGGTATATATGTATATATATGTATGTATGCATAATATATATATATATGATATATATATATATATATATATCTATATATATATATATATATATATATATATATATATAAACACACACACACACACACACACACACATATATCTATATATATATATATATATATATATATATATATACTATATATATATATATATATATACAGGCAGTCCCCGGGTTACGACGGGGGTTCCGTTCTTGAGACCCGTCGCAAGCGAAAATCGTCGTAAGCCGGAAACGACGCTTGGGAGTATGTCTTAAACTAATAAAAAGTTATAAAAAACCTTACTTGTAATCCTTTGGTTACACTACATGTTGTTTCCATGTAGTTTTATGTACAACCTGGAGTTATTTTCATAAAAGAATGCTGGTTCTTGAAGGTAAAAAAAACTATTGTATTGTAAAAATCGCCTCTGGTGACACTACATTCTTGAAGTTTTATGTACAACCTGGGGTGATTTTGCCAAATCTTGAGGGCTACAAGAACAGCTGATTACATTTACGTATCATATAGACTAATTAAAGTAAACGTATCTTTAAATAGGCTTATATATTAGTACCTATCAACAAAACATTTCCTGCTATGAGTCAGAGGCCGTTTAATGAAACGAACACTTTTCTGTCCTATCTGTGCAGAAAAATAAATGTTACGTCAATCCCCCGAGACGGTGACCATTGTTGCCAAGGTGTCTCTCTCTCTCTCTCTCTCTCTCTCTCTCTCTCTCTCTCTCTCTCTCTCTCTCTCTCTGATCAAATTACACTGGAACTTTGACATACGATTGCCCTAATATACGAATGTTTTGAGATACAACAGAAAATTTGCGAAAATATAAGCTTTGATATAACAACGAAATATTTGAGATACGATTTTGCAATGAGTGTTAGTTGTATAGGCAACGATAAATGGCGTTCAGTCTGTTTGTTTGTTGGTGCTGCATGTTAACACGTCGTTGTTTAGTTCGTTGTATTTTGCGCCTATTTTTTCGTGTTATTTTGTCTATTTTATTATTAACCATGGGTCTCAAAGCTAAAGACAAAGCAGGTGATAAGAAAAATCCAAGAAAATTATTTCGATGGAAGCAAAACATGAAATTATAGCAAAGCATAAAACCTTCCAAAGGCATCAACAATTATTTCTAAACTACAAACTGATTAAAATAAAATAATAAAAATTAGTTTAGCAATGTTATTTCATTTGTGTTTATTACGTAGTATTAGTGTACATACGTAAATAAAAAGAGAACAAATCGTTCCCTGCCACCCTTCCCTACCTCCTCCCCCTGCTGGCCTCACGTCATCTTTCGTTGTGGTAAGTAAAGTTCCTTTCTTTTTTTTAATTGATTTTATTAACATTATCATTTATCACATTGCTATGTTATTTTATCATTATGTGTGTTATTACTTGTTTATTTGTGTATAAATTGTGCATATTATATGAATTTAATTTAGCTGTGTTTAGGTGTGGTTTCATACCGCTAGAACGGATTAATACATATTACATTGTTTTAAATGGGAAAAAAATGCTTTGAGATACACTGTTTTGATTTACGACGATGGTTAACGGAACAAATTAAATTCGTATGTCAAGGTGCCAGTGTACTGGATAATGTCTCTCTTTGGATACTTAGATTTTGCCAAATCTTGAGGGCTACAAGAACAGTTGATTACTATTTACGTATCATATAGACTAATTAAAGTAAACGTATCTTTAAATAGGCTTATATTATTAGTATCAACAAAACATTTACTGGCATGAGTCAGAGGCGTTTAACGAAACGAACACTTCTCTGTCCTTAACTCTCTCTCTCTCTCCTCATCCTCTCTCTCTCTCTCTCTCTCTCTCTCTCTCTCTCGTTGCTCTCTCTCTCGTTGTAATCTAACCAGAAACTTCGTTTTGTTATTATTACTGGAAACAAGCAATGATTTTTTTTCATTATTTGTGCTTTTGGGACTGTTATATGTAAAACTTTGCGCACCGCAAGCTAGTATGTATTCATTCGCTCGAAACTAGTTCCGCATATGAGGCGTCACTCCAAAAAACAGAAAAATACGACATAAAAAGTGTCGAAAAATCATCATACCTCAAAATTTTTGTTGTAATCTAACCAGAAACTAAACTTATTTTTGATTAATATACTGTGCTAAACTATAAAGGATTTTTATCATAGTATGAGTTTTTTAAAAGCGTCGTTAACTCGAGCGTCGGAAGCGTCAGCGTTGTA
>NC_061091.1:65187469-65203585 GCF_015104395.2 Macrobrachium nipponense
ATGCAGTAGGCATACTGCCAAGAAAACATTATACAGTAGATATAATTACATAAAATGAATTGACGACAGTACAAAGATGACTAAAGTTACCTTGAAACTGAGAGCTAAGGAGGAAAAGAACAAAAACTTTGGGAAGGGTTAACAGAGGCAACAGCAAAAGAGTGACATCTTTGGTTATAATACAGCAGTAAGGGGAGGGCTGCTTTATAAGAAACCAGGAAGGAACAGTACCACAATAACAGCAAATCAAATTTGCTCAAGAGGGAGTGTTGTTCAGCATTTCTGTCCTAGGTTCTGAGACATGTATATCATGGAAAAAGTTCCGTTGCTTTCAAGCTCCAAATATATACATCTTGAGTATTTCATCTATGGCTGTCAATTCTAAAATGACTTCTGACATAACAAACAGGTTCCCCTAAACACCAGCAGCTTGTGTATACATAGGCATACATACAATTTTATGTTCTTTTCTCTCTACAGGATTTGATATTTTACGTTACATTCTTGTTATTAAACATTAATAAAAAAAATAGTGACCCCTTAAATCACTAAATCTCTACATTGGTGTTAAAAAAATTTTGTATACAGGCAGTCCCCGGGTTATGATGGGTTCGGCTTACGACATTCCGAGGTTAAGGCGCTTTTCACTTATATTCCTCAGAAATTATTTCCAGGGTTACGACGCCTACAACACTGATCTGGCAGAAGAAATATGACACCAAAAATGCAAAATAATCAATATTTGAAGATTTTTCGGATGAAAAATGCAATAATAATGCAGTTTACATAGTTTTTAAAATCACCAAAGCTATTTAAAGTAAGGTTTTTTCTTATGATTTTTGATGAGTTCGCGCTTACGACGATTTTCGGGTTACAACGCATCTCATAGAACAGAAACCCGTCGTAACGCGGGGACTGCCTGTACTTAAGTTTATCATATTCATTATTAATATATGTAAATGCAAGAAGAATATACAATGTATTTATAATAAGAAATATTAAAATATATTGTGCATAGTGATAGTCTTATCGTTTTTCTAACTGCACTCAAATGATTGTACTGAAAATTTTGTCAGTTTCTAGCTGCTTGAAAAAGTACTCTTTGTAACCTGCAACCAGTGTAATTCTTTTACCTACGAGAATCAGTCACTCTGCTCTACATTCATGTTGCTAAAATATTCTTAGTTTTCTAAATTACAAGTATTTAAATGGGTACTGATTTGAGTAAGATGAGAATTACTGGGTAATGATTTGAGTAAGAGATGAGAAGTACAGACAACTAAGGAAAATTACTGCTGCTATACTGCAAAGAGCATCTTCAACATGACAAAGATCTCTGTGGGCTGGACTGACAGTGATGGAAAGCAAGATGAAGTGTGTCAAATAAGAAATGTCATAAATGTAGGGAAATAGTGGTGGTTGGTATCAGGATGTTCAAATGGCAACTGAAAAAAGTAGTTGAGGACAGGCAGGGGAGAGGATAAAGAGGTATGAAGGAAGATTAGGAGAAAGACTAAATGGCAGGCAGCAGAGGAAAACAAGATGATTTTGGGAATAATTAAATAAAAATCTTAACGGAGCAGAGGGAAGAAAAATACGTTCAGGGTAGCAATATGGATTAAGAAAAGTGGAAAAGATTGGAAAGGGCAAAATAAACAGAGATGACAATGGGAATCAGTCTATTTGAAGGACAAGAGGTTAAAAGAACCGATAGAAGGATGAAAAGTGGAAAAACTCCTGGCCTATCAAAAATCAAAAGCAATGGAATAACAATAAAGCAATAATAATGAAAAAAACAGAAAATTTAATATATTGCAGAATGAAAAGCAATGTATAGAAGAGTAACATCACTAAACCATGGACAGAAAATACTGGAGAAAGTGCAGAGGAAAGGCTAAGGAAAATATTTAAATCAACAATTACCCAAAAAATGCCATAAACTTCATCACCATAATAATAGTATTGGGAAAGATGGCATTTACAGCATCGTAAGTGCCATAAAACTGGGTTACAGCGCCGTGAGCCAAGCGCCGTAAAGTCGGTAACGCAGTAAACCAAGACTGGTAACCTGGGGACTGAATGAAAAGAAGTGTACCTTTAATTGCCAATTATCTCAATATCACCTTCTTCACTACCTGTGGTGTTGGATGATAGTTTACCAAACATTACAATCCCTCTATTAGGTTGATAAACAGAAGTACTACACTAATAGGAAGAAAATAGAAACGGTTAATAACTCCATTCCAAAATCCAACTTATTTAGCTTCTTAAAACTGGAATGTGGCTAGCTTGTTGGAATGAAAAGCCAGATACAGTCTTTGGGAAGAAGTTTTAAAAATCAGACTGGACGGTCCTCAAAGCCTATAAATATGGAGAGATTTCATATTTCTGTGAAATTTGTAGAGTTGACAAAAAAAGTCAGTTGCATCTGAAGCTTATTTCACCTAGAAATGGAAAGCAAAGTTTGAACTTTTTACTTGAGAGATGTAAATAGCTATATCCTCATAAACGAGCCTCCTCAGGTGGAACAGTCTCCTGCAAAACTTAAAAAGGATGGATGGACGGCTCTAGATATTGTTCAAGTCTCTATACAAGGAACAGATAAGATAAATCCCTGAAAAGGAGATAAGATGAGTTCCTTTTATTTAAGAATTACTGAGATATCCCACCCTATTTGGTTGACATAATAGCCACCATGTTGCTCTTTAAACCAATAGTGCTGAAATGCCAGTAGCCACAGAGGAAATGCCTGTCTGCTGTACTGGACACATCGTAACCTGATAAACTCTTCTACATGCATACTTTTGTTATAAAGTACATATATGAATAAGACATGGTAGCAACAGACAAAACTGCCATACAGCAGCCATAAAATGTCCTGACAACCCTGTGTAGAAGTGAGAATTCAGGCTTCATGTAACTCAGAGGCTATCACCTACTCTATGCGGGTAGTCAGGATAAAAAATGTGAAACCATCCACAGCCTAGTTCTCACCAAAAAAAATGCAGAGAAAGTGTGTGTCACCCACATCCATTACCCTGTTGCCTAGTACGTATACATTTCTATGCCTAAATATCAACCATCATACAAGACCAAAACAGGATTCTGAAATTCTTTATGCTCCCAAGGCAGAAATTTTATAAACCTCAGGAATTAGGCTTCTTGGAACGAAGTAGGGCTCTTTTCTGTTTGTGGAATCCCAACTCCTAATGCAAAGGGATTGAAAGCTGCTGATGACGAAGATGATAATGAAGCAGTGCGGAGGAGATCTTGTTAAAGCTTTGGTGATGTTGCTCTTTAAGCAACTTGAAGCCAGATCCCATAGAAGTCAACCGAATGGACACTACAGCTATAATCCAAATGAATACCTGAGGGCTGGAAGAGGCTAAAGCAAAGCTGGAAACAATAACTAGCCAAGCAGCATACATATTGGAGAGAAAAAAAAAAATAGTGAAGACAAAGTCAGTATGGGCAACTATGCAACCTTTGGATTATTTAAGACCAAAAATTCCCGTTTGGTATACTGGAGGCTAAGAAGTGCCTCCAGCCCTGAAGAGGTCTGCTGGATAAGGCTGATAGACTTAAAATGTCTCTTGACAAGGCAGAAATCAATTAAAGGTACAAAGAAGGCCACTTGGTTTTCTAATGAACAACAAGAAATGGAAGTGACAAAAATGGTGTGAAAAGTAGTAGTATATGTAAATTAGAGAAAAACATCAGCTTCGAAACTAAGATGACACATCAATATCACCCTGATTCCCAAACTTTCAGGCAGCCAATTAATATGCTTCCACTTTCAACACTCAACAGTATACACTAAGCAGAGTTTTCTGCACCACTCTTTTTAACCTGCCAGTTATGAGCTTAATCCCCACCAAATCTTACTAAAAGCACCTGTTTCCCTATTCATATACTACTACTAGAGGGCTAGGCTAACAGTTTCCTCAGTTACCTTTCTCAGAGGTGAGCAAGTACCAATAGTAAACTTAATTGCTTTAGACCAACGCAAGCTGTAAGAGGCAAACTACTGTGGGTAGACTGTGGAGCTGTTTGGGTGGGTGGGTGGGTTGGGGGGAAACTGCTAAACTCCTTTGTCCTTTTTGTTGCAGAAGCCGGACAGGGACCAACTCCATATTTGACTTTTTCTTGAGCTTACCATGCTTCCCTGAAAAGCCATCTTCATTTTCTTTCATTGCTAAGAAAATTCAGAAGAAAGAACATAACAAATGGTTTCCTAAGAAAGGTACAAAGGGCCAGACGAACGATGTTGCCACCAAGACTATGCAATCATGATATGCACAAAAGAACATCAATAGTATGAAGGTAGGTGGTGTATGAGTAGAGTAGCTCCACCTACAGCACTAATGGCCCCCATCATGAGTAAAGCTGGATAGTTGTTTCCTTGGACTCTTTTATAGTCTGACAAAGCACTACACTACCATCGTAAGAACAGGAGAATGCTACAGTACAAGTTTAAGTAGAAGACTGATTAGTCATCCCTCTCCTAAAGTGAGTGTCAAATTAATGACGGGTGCATTTCAAAATTTAATTTACAAAAGCAGCACAAGGTTCTCTGCATAGACTGGAAGTGGCTCAGGTAGTCTTGGCAAAAATTAACTTGAGTCAAGACAAGTTCCTGGTTGAAACAGCAGTGTAGTAGCTATAGGATCTGGAATATTAACAACAGTAGATGACAAACTGCACAAGACAGGTAAGAACAATACTCAATCCAAGGTGGAAATAATGGAGGTTCCATGACCATACCTGTTAAGGGGAAAGAAAGCACAAAGTCACTTGCTCAAATAACCTCCC
This sequence comes from Macrobrachium nipponense, assembly GCF_015104395.2. Classification (NCBI taxonomy): domain Eukaryota; kingdom Metazoa; phylum Arthropoda; class Malacostraca; order Decapoda; family Palaemonidae; genus Macrobrachium; species Macrobrachium nipponense. The sequence continues at coordinate 65,192,282 of NC_061091.1, forward strand.
TTCCGACTGCGACTCGTTATACTACTCAAACCAGCCTCATAATTGGGATAGTTTGTTCAACCAACCTCAAAAGAGTGTGCTAGGGTGAACACACAATAGGTACATAAAACAAGGGAAGTAGGACAATACAAGAAACAGGCAACAAGAGAATTGGTGAAACAAGTTACTGCTGTTCAGGCTTCAGCAAAAAGTTGGCAGAGTCAATTAAGCAAGAAGTGTATAACCTGACCATAGTCATTTTCAGCTTCTCATATAATCTAAATTATCTAACTTTCTTATGTAATACATCTATGGATAAGCGTCTTTCTCCTGAGTATTCAGTAAAAGTTCAGTAGAGAACTGTTTTGTGTATATCAAATTTTCAACCAAGTGAAAATGATGATAATTCAATATATTTTTGGAGAACATACTTAGTGCACAGCATATCTATATGGTTTGAGATTTTTACACAGTTCAATAAAGATAATCAACAAAAGATATTGGTTGCCAAAGCCTAAGAATAGAAAACACCACTTTACAATGAATAGTACACTGATGAACAAGAAAACTCTGGTAACAAAATTCACAGCAATTAAAATTTCCTTTTTTAAACAATTTTAACACTGACTTCAATAACATATCAAAACCCATCAACATCTCCCCACTTTGGTGAACAATGCTACACTACACTACACTATACTACTGCTACAAATACTACTAAAAGTGCTACTCCACTTTTTTTTGTAAGGATAGGATCCAGGACACCGCAGAAATACAAAACCCCTCGAAAAACACTTAAAACTACTTTATAACAGCCAAATACCATGTGATCCCTTACAATAAAATGCTTATAACTGCCCATTTAAAGAAGAAGAAGAAAAAGAAAAAGGAAAGAAAAGGAAAAAAGAAAGAAGAAAGAAAAAAAAAAAAAGAAAGAAGAAGAAGAAAAAGAAGAAAGAAGAAGAAGAAACAAGAAGAAGAAGTGATTTTAATTTTTTTTTTTGGAAACGGCCCATTAAAAATTCACGAACTGGTGAAAGTTCCCTGAGAAACATGGAAAATATGTTCCATAAAAATCTGCAACAACATGAAGCGCTGAAAAAACTGAAGTGCGGAAAAAGTGGGGTAGCACTGTACTACTATTACTACTACTACAATACTGTACTGTATACATACGTATTTGGAATTAGGACATACTCATCAACTAGAAAAAACCCTAAGTACTTGCATTATGTTTCCTTCATAAACCACCTCTACATTTCCTTGGCCATTTTCTTTTATTACACGAATGACTACCAAATGTAATTTACAGCGACACAAATATAACCAATCACAAGAATGTGAGAACCACCTAATAAGGGGTTTCATAATTTACTTTCTGAATGAATGAACAAGGAAATTTAAAGCACTCGCACAAGTCAGCAAATTAGGATGGTGAAGAGGGAGTTTGAGAATGAAACAGTATGGTAAAGAGATTTAGAAAATAAAATGGGATGAAGTTGTACACTAACCTAAAGACAAAACTGGAAGACAACCCACGGCTGAATGAAGCACAAGTTAGCGGTGCAGATAAAATGAAGCAGGATAGCAGCATTTAAGAACTAGAATGTGTGTGTACACCTAGGGGCCAAAGGGATGCTGCTGACACCCATAAGTACTCCCTACACTGTACCATATAAGATACACAGATGATACTAACTCATAACTGTTACCTACAAAAACAACCTTCATAATACGAGGGAAGAGCAAATAGGTGTTTTTGTATTAACTATAACATTGATCTATAAATGAAGAGTTTTTCATAAAAATCATTGCACTGATTTTACTTAAACCCAAACTGAAACCCAACATCAACTAATTAATAACTAAAGGAAATCTATTTAAAATGATGTTCATTTGCTCTACACAAGCTATCCATTACCCCTGAGTGTTGACAAGCTATAAGGGAGTACAAGCCTCCAGACTGCTCCTAGAGTACTTCACAGTACTATATAAAACTCTATGCTTCTGGAATTGGGAACTAGGCAGTTGACTGTCACTGGTTCTTTACCGAGTGCTCAAGATACACCGACTGCTGTCATACAATATTATGATACCACTCAAATTAATATTCATGCTCCCACTGTGGCAGTTGATAAAGACACTGTCGCGCCCCAGTATAAACAAAAGCACAAACCAAATATTTGTAAACTACTGTTTAAAATGACAAACTTTTAATCAATTTGTATTTTTCATAGCTGATAAACCTGAAGTCTTAACAATAGAATAATCTTCTAGTGCCAAGCTAGAAACCGGTTAAAAACAATCAAAGATCGTAAAATAAGGAATCTGTGGCATCTGGCAACTCATGAATACACGAGGCGGATGTTGGTCACTGACTAGGCTCGGAACCTTGTGATGCACCAGTCTTTCTTCAACCACCTTGGAGAGTGGTGCATTCTATCGCTTCGCTCTCCTTTTCCAAGCCGTTTTTTTTATCATACCTTGCATAATTTCTAACAATGTCCCTCCTATTCCTCTGATTTTTCTTCTATCACTAGTTATTCAACATCAAAGTTGTAAGTGAGGCCAAAAACACTTAGCATTTAAAGTAAGATTGATCAACTGATTTATCACTGATTAATTGATTGATTGATTGATCATGGAATTTAGGGCATAGCCCCAGAGACTGATTTATCACTAACTAATCATTCTGATGCTCATTACTGCCCAGGCTTTTCAAAAATTAAAAATCTCTAAGGATTTTTTGCAGCATCTTCAAAGAAGAACCAATCTCTTAGCATACCCAAGACCTGTCATGGCACCTACATGGGGGAACTGCCTTCGGAATCAGGAGAAATAATGCCATTAATTAGAAGATATTTGAAACATTTTTTTAAAAGAAGAAAGAGTATTTTTAGAAATTTCTACAAGTGGAACTAATGCTGTAACTGACACACCTGAATATTTGCAGAAACACTGAAAGGTTGAAATAAAGTGAATGGAAAATGTAAATTTGCCTCCCTCCAAATTAAAAGTGGTTTTCTCGAAACAGTGTAATTCTTAAGAGATTTGTATCTGCTCAAGTTTTAAAACTTACAACAGTCCACTTCATTTGGCTTAGGGACAAATTTTAAATAAGGCAAAAGAGGGCAACAATATTCCCAGGTAAGAAAGATTCTCAATCTGTAGGAGCACTTTTTCCTAAATTTTCCAAGTCACCAAGTCTCCTGCAGAAGAGGAAAGTTTTATCCGGGACTATCAAAGAATCAAATCAAACATTTGTTGGACTAAAAGAAGCAATTGGTTTGCTTCTGAAACTAAAAGAAACTTAGCTGACTTGGCCCATGAAGCAGGATTATATACAAGCTAAAAATGACAGATTTTTTAATCAATTTGTATTTTTCATAGCTAACAAACCTTCGGTCTTAATAGGAGTAATCTTCTAGCGCTAGCTGGAAACCTGTAAAAACAATCAAAGATTGTAAAAAATATCCAATCAACCTTCTGCAGCATGAATTTACGCTCTTCTTTACTTTCCGTCTGTAAAAGTGCCAACGTTACAGATCAAGCAAGGGCTGACAGGAGACCCTCCACAATTCACAATTATACCAAGATGCACCTCTGGGGTTCATACCCCCAAAGAAAACGAGGCTGAGAAACAGAGCAAGAAAGTACAAGGGGAAACCACTGAAAGCAAAGGAAGGAAAGACCAGAAGTGGAATGTCAATGAATAAATACTCTTTAACTCAGGTTTAGCCACTCTGCCACCATCAGTTTTACAAACCTTGAACTTTATTAAATTTAAACTATCTTCCACCCATAAGAACCCATTATATTTCAGACTAGTATTTGGGAGGGCTAGCTATAACTACTTACAAACAAACACGGCACCACATAATTTCTCACCTAAACTGTAATTTGCCCATATAATTCAATTTGAGGTATCTGTAAATGCACTACAAATAAAATAGTAGTCTACCAAACCTGCTATAATGATCTATCTGATAAAAGAGAAAAGTCAGAAATACTGCATGGTTACTCTTAAGATAGCCAACTTATTGCAGTTACCACCACCAACAGCAGTAAAATAATACCCCAGCAGAGAGGAACCCAAGATACAACAGTAAACCAAGATCAATATTTAAATAGTACTAGATGCATCCACAAGTTGCATAAGCTGACTGAGTAAAGCTTATGAAACAAACCACAGATGAACTGTTAGGCAGAAGTCAAAATGGCACATTGTTAGTTTCATTCCAAATATATGTACTAATGATGTTCTGACATGGGGAGTAGTAATTTTATTGGCAAGTAATAGAAATGGACAAGAAGCAGTTCTTTCAAGGTGGTATGGTTGTTGGCTAATGTAAATGGGTATGGTTGTTGGCTAATGTAAATGGGTGAGTGTTTGAAAATATCTATCTTATCAAAATAATTTTCTGGAATGGTAGTCACCTACTGGCATTCTTATATGAATGAATAATTGAAAGCTCAATTGTAAGTAATCTACCCTTAATAGAGTAGGTCATCATTTCAATTTGAGCAGTCCCGTAGAGTGTATCTGAACTGAATAATTAATTACTGATAGAACTGTTGCCCCTATGTAAACATTTAAAGTTGTCGGAACCCTTATGATAATTTTCTTCTATAAAGTTATGGCATTTTTTACCGTTTCTTTTTATAAATGCAATATAAGTTTTTCAAATTGTTATTCAAGTCATTCATCTTTGTTTCATCCAATATTCCTATAAAAGTAAAGAGCCTTGTACTGAATACCTACACTAATGAGGTTTGACCACTGATCTAGAAATTATTGACTTTACATTGACAGCATGATTCCTCACTGAACATTGACTTACAATTGCCCACATCAGTGTCCGGTGAAAACACTTGGCATTTAGTAATGATTTGCTGTATACAGTAATATTATATACTAATATGTATATAATCTTCAAAATTTCATATTTACAATAGGGAGTACAGGACAGGAACAATATTAATCTGATATAAAACCCACTGAATATGAAGGAACCATTGTAAGTAATTATCTGGACTTCCATCAAAGGCTTCTTAAAAGTGTTTTAATATTCATTTCTGGTTTTAACAATATTTCTGACCAGCATAACACTATATTTCAGCCGTTTCCCAATCTATTCCATCACTAGTTGCCACTCTTCCTGTTTCAAAGAATTCTATCTCAAACTGGCTTTGGTAAGTTCTTCACAGAATCTACCGTGTCTCACAAGAGGACATCTCATAAACTTTTCTTTATACAAGATGATTGACACATCCAGGTTTGTTCTTATTTAGGTTTGTGTTTCACAGTCTTGCATTTATCGTGAATTTTGCTGCTCGCCAATAATTGGTGTTCGGTTCTATATCATACCAAGCCATTATTTATTAGGCCATCTTTTGGTATATATATTCAATTTTGCTGCAAAAAAATTATTTTCTTAATGCATCACATTTTCTAATAGCCTGTCTTTATTTCCTTTCTTTTGAATATATGCCATCTTTAAAAACTGTTTCCTTCATTATCAAAATTCTTTTGATTAAAAGAATGTCATAACATTTCAAATACGACATTTATATACTGACAACTAAGAATTTCCATACTAGTGTTAAAGGCCACAACTACTACTGCATGAATGAAAAAGGTTCCCACACCCTACCTTTAAATACCAGACACAGCTTCAAGCAATGGTTTTCCAAGCATCTTTGTTATGCATGGGCTCACCTCATCATGGTTTACAGAATTCTAAACAAACAAAGCTTTAAACTGCTCAGATAAACTGTATCAAACTGAACCTTTGGTACTGGGGACAATCTAGTCATTTTGGTAGATGAGTGCCAAAAAAAAAAAAAACTGACTAAACTGAAATAAAATTATTATAAAAAAAAAAAACTATCGACTAGAGCAAATACTGGATTCGAAATGATATCTCTTTACCTAAAATAGTGTACTGGCAATCTAAACCATAAGCTTCCCATGGTCCTTAAACTTGAACACAACAAATCTTTGATACAACAAAAAGCATGCATTACTAATGGACCCTGACTCATCATCTTCGAGTCATCAAAACAAAGGACCCTAGAACTAGCACTAGGTCTCCCACCAAATTCCACATCCTGCAGAAACTACCCAAACCCTTCCTCTAAGACATACCTAATACTATCTGCATCAGCTATGCTCCACCTTTTTCGTACATTTGCTAGAATAATTATCCAAATCCAAGAACTTTCCAAAAAGCCTAAAAAGAAAAGAAGTTTCAAGCAATGAAATGGTAACATAGGATAGGGGACAGTTTGACCCTCATTTAGTGATTTTAAAATGCAAGCAATGTTACTGGTACTTATTTTTAAAATCAAGACCCTTTTAAATTTTGCCCCCCCCCCCCCCCCCCCCCCCCCCCCCCCCCCCCACAAAAAAATAAAAAGGCTCCCCCTCAAGAAATATCCCAAAGCTCATTTTCTTGCAGAGACAGTTTAGTTTCTACTTCATATTTAAAAAAAAAAAATTCAAAGCAGTACAAATTTTGTTATGCCTTGAAATATACAGGCTTCTAAAGTTAGAAAGCAATGTTGATTTGACCAATGTTTCACAGCAAATGAGCTAGTAATGCCTTTGTGTTTTCACCATCCTAGGTACCCACCCGCCTACGGTTTAATCTAATTTAAAATGCACCACCTTTCCCTTAAACATGAATGATGGTATCATAAAATACAAAACATTGAATATTTTTGAAAAAGGTAAAAAAAAGTATAAAGAAATCTCCCTCACAGTTAATATAAAAAGTTGCCTGACACAGTAACAACCAGATCTAATTCCAAAGTGGGGAGCAAATTACGACCACCTTCCATCCAAGTTATTCGAGGCTATTGGCAACCAACTGAGAAATCCAAAGTGAACACTCACCATCTGCTGCTGAGACTGCTGCTGCTGCTGCTGCTGCTGTGGCTGCTGCTGAGACGCAAACAAGGAGTGGGGCATGTCTTTGACTTTCGTCACCAATGCTCCCCCTTGTCCCCAGGCAAGCCACTGAAGCATCTCCTTCAGAATACCACTGTCAGGGCAAGCAAAGGAATATTTCAAAACAACACATAAAAGCAAGGCTTATGCTTCCACAAATTGATTAAAAGCATATTTTAGGGGAAGGCAGGTTTTACATATTTAAAAAAAAAACAATCTAAGCTTTTGGATGCAATGGCTACCAAAGAATGACACATCCTCCAATTACATACATAAGTTTTAGAGGCCACCACTTCCAGTCAGTCCATATACAGGCAGTCCTTTGGGTATTGAAAACTATGTAAACTGCATTGTTATTGCATTTTTCATCAAAAAAACCTTCAAATATTGATTATTTTGCATTTTTGGTGTCATATTTCATCTGCCAGATGAACGTTGTAGGCGTCGTAACCCTGGAAATATGTCTGATGAATATAAATTGAAAAAGCGCCTTAACCTCGGAACGTCATAACCCGAACGCATCGTAACCGGGGACTACCTGTATTTAGGAATTAAGGGATAAGTGGGTAGGATAAAAAGAGAGAGAGAGAAGAGAGAGAGAGAGAAGAGAGGAGAGAGAGAGAGAGAGAGAGAGAGAGAGAGAGAGAGACGAGAGAGAGAGAGAGAGGAATTTTTGAAGTTTGTAAGCTGTAAAGTAAATTACCTTATACTACAGTATGTTGGATAGCCACTTAAAAGGATGGCCTTCAGTTTGAGTACCCAAAAATTAGTCAAACAGGATTAAGTAGGTGATGATAAAGCTGAAGTATTCCAATTTGCATTACTTTAAGTGACAACTTGTTTGATCACTAAATCTTTGTAACAAGGTAGTTTATGGTGAGGGTTAAGTAAGTAGCTGCATGCCATCCACTCTTCTGTTGATAACCCAATTAACTTTCCCTTCAGCAACAGGACAAACACCAGAATGGTTTGAGTTAGAATTGACAGACTTCAGAGCTATATTTCTAGGAACAGTTCAAATTCATATCCTGAATCTGCTATTTGTTCCAATGAGGATACACAAACCTCCATCTCTTTGATGGAGACAATCATCAAGTGGGAGGTTTAGTTTCACAGAAGACTGGCACTGTTCCAAATGAATCAGGACCCCACGATATTAACCTCGACCATAGCCTAAACAGACTGGTGCCTCAGGTGATAAGACAAAAGGGACACTAACTACCTGGAAATGCTAGCTTTTCAATAGTGTGCTGAGGAGGGGAAGGTTGACTTCTGTAATCTCCCGACTAGCACTCAATGAAATGGTAAGGTCCTCGTCAAAGTTTGGGGGCCTATCTCTTCAAGTGGGAGTGGTTGTCTCAAGAAGCAAGACAGGTGTATTTCCATGAAATCATAATTGCAATCTTCAGGAAAAAATGATATGAGTTGCCCAACTAAAAGCTACCAGATTTACTTAAAGGTCATCATAAACTCATTCATTAGACAGCAAGGGATAGCCATATAAAAAACTTCACTTACCCCTTGGGCATCTGAAGGCCCTGGTACCCCAAGGACATTTTCACTATACGTTTCTTGATCTAAACCAGGTTGGGTGACAGAAGATTCATCTGGTGGGATGTCCTCAGGCTCAGGTTTTTGGAAGAATTATGAGGTTGGATTGTGATTCTTCCGACGTGGTTCATATGATCCACCTATGTCAGATTCATTCATTGCATCATATGCACATGAAGAACCTGGATCTTCCGAATCTGAATCTTCTTCACGAACTTCTTCCTTTATCTTAAATTCAAAGGGTGGAGTCTGAAACCAAACAGGAAAACCATGTTAGTAAGTTAAAATAACATGTGACTGGATTTGTCTTAAGTAAAAGATGAGAAATAAAACATTTTTGTTCCACAGGCTTGCAGCTAGTATTTCTTACCCATGAACTGTGAAAAAAAAGGAGTGTACAGATCTAAAATAAAAAAATATAATTTTTGTCTCCAGCAAACTGAAGAGTCTAATACACAGTACACAGCAGTTATGTCCAAATAGCAACAATTTGTTATGCTTCAAATGACAAATACTGTTACATGTGACACTGATTTGACAAAAATATCTGGAGTCCCAGGCAATATGATTGGACAATACTTTATGAATAATCATTCAAGTTTAAATGAAAGTAGTTTGCATGCTGTAAATATTACATACAAACATAATAAATTCAGCCCATGTACTAAAAGAAAACAAACCAAGAGAGGTGTAGCTGACAATGGGATTAGGGTATCGTCAAAGTAAATATATTTGAATGAATGATTACTAGATCAACTATTTCAGATACATCATCAGAAACATACTAAGCTGTAATGATTAATCCAATAAAGTGTTCATAAATGGCTTCTTATACTGATGTTCCTTAGCAATAATAAAATACTTCACTTCACCCAAATGTCTTAAAAAGAAAATATTCTCTAAGTTTACGCAACATCCAAGCTTCCTTTGAATAATTTCTGTTGGTACCACCTTTCCACAAAATTCAGGTACCATCCACCTCTTCATCTTAAAAGCCATACAGGTTTCACAAATTCTATTTCCAATTCATTTCAAGCTTAACTTGTCATGTAGCCTAATTGCTTCCATTTTTTTTTAACTCTTAAGCCAGGCAGTCGATTGGCTACCCTGTATGATATTACATATGAAAATAGCCGTCCCCCTCCAAGAATGGTCAGTACCTGATGAGAGGATTTTCCCCAATAAGGCCTAAAGCTGCCTCATCGAGTCACTATCCTCCTCAATCACCACAACCACTCTCAAAATACCTAACAACACTGAGCATGGTTGGCGGCCATGGTTTAAACCAGTCAATAAAAACCTTTTTTTTTTTATAGTTTTTGGGTTTTTTTTATATTTTTTGGTCTTCATGTTTCCTTTATAACTTTTATTTTAGGTAATATATATTTTTGGCACCGTTTTTATCAGTTACTAAAACATTCTGAATTATAACTATCTTACAGTATATTTGTGTTACCGTGCCATAATATAACATTGATGTAACTGAACATATTCATACAATTGGTAAACATCAGATAATTAGGTTAAAAGAAATTTGTTAATTATTTTATATCTTTAATAAAAAAAAAAAAGGGAGGGGGGGTTAGTTGTATAAAAAGAAACAATCATGTTAATCATAGCTTTACAGAGAGGGCAATTATTCATTTCAAGTTGAAATAGGTAAAAAAGACATTCAAATAAAACAAAAATTTTCAAAAATAAACACCATTTGGTGTTAACTACAAATGTTAGCACAGGTAAATATGAAGAAAAAATCAGTTATTCACATCTATAGTTCAAGTTACCTAGGTCAAAAACACGACTGATTCATAAACAAGAAAATTTCAAAAAATAAACACCATTTGGTGGTGATAACCACAAATGTTAGCAGTGGTTAACAAAAATCAAAATCAAATCAAAAAAAAAAAACTACCCAATTTTAAAGAATAATAATAATAATAACGACTTGACTTTGTAAATTACAAGCACTCTCTCTCTCTTCCTCTCTCTCTCATTACAGTTGTTTGAAGTATTGCATTAAACCAAAAATTTGGACTTTCAACCATAGTGTTTCTAAGATATGACAATTTGTCGAAAAATTGCATTTTTCCTAACTATACAAACCTGAGGTCCTTTAACAATAGAAGTTAGCTAGCGGGCAGCTGGAACGGTCGTTAGCTTCGACAAGGGGGAGAACGGTAGTTAACTGCTTGTCCGATCGTCGCGCCGCCGCGCGGGTTAAGGGTAAAAACAAAATCACTTTTGCTTTTGGCCCATGCAAAATACGCAAAAGACCGGCAGAGTTGAGGGGTGGCATGAGGAGGGACTATATGTAAAGACCTCAGGTTTGTATAGTTAGGAAAAATGCAATTTTCGACAAATTGTTCATTTGTTCCGATACGTAATACAACCCTCGGTCCTTTAACAATAGGAAGACTCACTTCTTGGTGGGGAGGAATCTGAGTCTTTTGATGAACAGACTGGTGTTCGTCCATCCCTGGAATGCCTCCCTGGTCGTAAGAGCGAGGGAGGGATCCAAAGCCTCTGTCCGATTTGATCGGGGTGTGCACCGCAGGATCAATGGTCAGACCTCTGGGCCGAGTACTAAGAGAGAGGCAGCGTATCTCTTTTGTACCAGCAATTATAAGAACTTTTCCCTTACATGAGCAAATGTAAAGTAATGGGGTTTGTCTCATGTCGGCATCCACTTTCTCCCCCTTGTTGAGAAAGTGGTGGATATACACTCCTATCTCTAAGTTAAAGAGGTAGGATGGAGCTCTGTTGAATAGCTTACCTGCATCTGACTCCCTTCCAGCAAGGTAACGACCGTATCCCTCTGCCCA
>NC_061091.1:65204085-65219085 GCF_015104395.2 Macrobrachium nipponense
ACAGCATGCTTAATTTTCAAGATTAAGAGTTCATTATTGGCTCCTTTTTTTTTGTCATTGCCTGAAGTTTAGTATGCAACCATCAGAAATGAAAAAAAATATCATTATCATATATAAAATGATATTGTTAAACTACAATAAAGTTTTGTACATACTTACCTGGCAGAATTATATACTTAGCTATAGTCTCCGACGTTCCGACAGAATTTCAAATCTCGCGGCACACGCGACAGGTAGGTCAGGTGGTCTACCTTACCCGACCGCTGGGTGGGGGGCGTATGAACCAATCTATCTCTCCAGCCAGATTTTTTCTCTTTCACCTGTCTCCTGAGGGGAGGCTGGGTGGGCCATTAGACGTATATATCTGCCAGGTAAGTATGTACAAAACTTTATTGTAGTTTAACAATATCATTTTTGTACATGAACTTCCCTGCCAGATATATACTTAGCTGATTGGCACCCTTGGTGGAGGGTAAGAGACAGCTAAAGTAATAAGGAGAGATAAGAAACAACTGATGTTGTAGGATATAAATAACCTTGGTTCTTACCTGTTCAGGCAGAAGACTTCATTGATATTATCTCTGAGTCTGCGTTGCCTGGAGAGCTACAGCTAGGACGTGACCTGATGCTGAAAGACTCTCGGATCTACCACGGGATATGTGATCCTTTGTGTGGTAGAATCCAAGTCGGATCCTGTTAAAGGGAGTTCGTCCCTATCTTAACAGGTCCTAACCACTACTACTGCAAGGAGCCACACTCATCAGACCACCTAACCAAACTACTAAAGATTAGTATTACGACCTAAAGAGATGCCTTCATGCATCCTCTTTAAGGCAACCAACAACAACAAATACAAGGGGGAAAAATTTATACTACTAAACAGGATGAGTTCCAGCTCCCTGCCCCAGCACTGAATCCGCAGATACGTACTTTTTTTTGGGCCCAAGGCGGAAAGCATTTTTCGTAAGTGATTCTCACATCACGTAAGTAGTGGTTCGCGGAACACTGACTGACATCTCCAGAATGTTGTCTCCATCAGATTTCGCACGGACATATTCTTGTTGAAAGCAAGAGAAGTTGCTATGGCTCTTAACTTCGTGTGCTTTCACTTTCAAGAAGCCTAAGATGTTCTTCTCTGCAGGATCCGTGTGCTTCTTTGTGATGAGGCTTCTCAAGAAGAAGGACAATGCGTTCTTCGACAATGGACGAGTAGGCTCTTTTACTGAACACCACAGGACCTCTCGGTTGGCTTTCAGTTGCTCTTTTCTTCTAAGGTAGTATTTCACCATTCTCACTGGGCAAAGAGTTCTCTTGGGTTCTTCTCCTACCAAAGAAGATAACCCACGAATCTCGAAGTTCTTGGGCCATGGACTTGATGGGTTCTCATTCTTTGCAAGGAAAACCAGGAAGGAAAGAGCAAATGAGAGAGTCCTCCTTAAAACCCACATTACCATCAATCGCCTGAAGCTCACTCCACTCTTCTGGCGGAAGCTAGAGCCATCAAAAACAGAGTCTTCCTGGTAAGGTCTCTGAATGAGGCTGAATTAGGGGGTTCAAACCTAGAGGACTCAAGGAATTGAAGGACTACATCCAAATTCCAGCTAGGTGTCTTAGGATACTGCATTTTCGTTGTGTTAAAAGACCTAATAAGGTCCTGTAGGTCCTTATCTTCGGATAAGTTGAGGCCCTGTGCCTGGAAGACATTCGCCAACCATACTACGATAGCCTTTAATCGTCGAAAACGACTAAGCCACATCTTGTCTTAAGAATAAAAAGAAGTCTGCAATTTGATTCACAGAGGTACTGGATGAGGAAACGTTATTCCTCTTGCACCATCTTCTGAGACATCCCACTTCGATGGGTACACTCGTAATGTGGAAGACCTCCTCGCTCTAGCGATTGCCTTAGCAGCTGCTGACGAAAAGCCTTTCGCTCTGACAGTTTCTGGACAGTCTGAAGCCAGTCAGACTGAGAGCGGGGAGGTTTTTGTGGTACCGTTCGAAGTGGGGCTGTCTGAGTAGATCGCTCCTTAGAGGAAGCGATCTTGGAAAATCCACTAGCCATTCTAGCACCTCTGTGAACCAATCTTGTGCTGGCCAAAAGGGAGCTATCAAAGTCATCCTCGCGGAATCTGACTCTGCAAACTTTTTTAAAGTCAACCCCAGAATCTTGAAGGGGGGAAACGCGTATACATCGAGTCCTTTCCAATCGAGTAGGAGAGCGTCTATCCCTATTGCTCCTGGATCCGAGATGGGAGAGCAATACAGATCCAGTCTTTGTTCTTTGAAGTTGCAAACAGGTCTAAGCGAGGCCTGCCCCACAACTTCCAAAGGCTCTGGCAAACATCTTGGTGCAGAGTCCACTCTGTGGGAAGGACCTGATCTTTCCTGCTGAGGAGATCTGCCCTTACATTCCTTTCTCCCTGTACGAATCTGGTGAGAAGTTTTATCCCCCTTTCTTCTGTCCACAGAAGAAGATCTCTTGCTGTTTCGTACAGAGAGAAGGAATGCGTCCCCCCTGTTTCCTGATGTATGCCAGAGCCGTGGTGTTGTCCGAGTTTATTTGCACAACTGCTCCTGTCACATCTGACTCGAACTCCTTCAGAGCAAGCCACACGGCTATTAGTTCTTTCCTGTTGATGTGCCAGGAAGACTGGTCCCCCATCCAGGTTCCTGACACCTCCTTGGTTCCCAGAGTCGCCCCCCAAACCTGTTTCCGTACGCATCGGAGAACAACACCAGGCTGGGGTTCTGGGATTGAAGAGGCAGTCCCTGCGAGAACTTGTCGGGATCCGCCCACCATGCTAACTCCTTCTTGATTTGAAGAGTAATTGACAGGGAGAACTTCAAATCCTGAGAAGGACGACTCCAATTCCGATGAAGAAAGAATTGGAGCGGTCTCAGGTGCAACCTTCCTAGGGAAACAAATTGCTCCAGTGAGGAGAGCGTCCCCAGCAGACTCATCCACTCCCTCACTGTGCATACTTCTTTCCCTAAGAAGGTTGTTACTTTTTCGAGTCCCCGGGCTATCCTCTCTGTGACGGAAAAGCCCGAAAAACTCAGAGAGTTCATCTGGATCCCCAGATAAACGCACTCTTGAGCGGGAATCAGACTTGACTTCTGCAGATTGACCAGAAGTCTAAGGAATAAGTCAAATCCAGGGTTTTCTTCAAGTCCTTCAGACAACGATCTCTGGAATTGGCCCCTTATAAGCCAATCGTCGAGATAGAGCGAAATCCTCACCCCTTCTAGGTGAAGCCATTGTGCCACATTCCTCATGATGGCCGTAAAGACTTGGGGGCGGGGGGCCGTGGAGAGGCCAAAACACAGGGCCCTGAATTGGAAGATTCTTCCTCCCATCATGAATCTTAGAAAAACTTCCTCGAGGAAGGATGGATTGGTACGTGGAAGTAAGCGTCCTGTAAGTCCAAGGACACCATCCAGTCCCCTGGACGGAGTGTGCTAACACCGAGGCAGTGGTCTCCATCGTGAACTTCTTCTTTTCGACGAAGAAGTTCAGGGCGCTTACATCCAACACCGGTCTCCATCCCCCTGAGGATTTCGGAACTAGGAACAGGCGGTTGTAAAAGCCTGCCGAAAGATGATCTGCCACTAGTTCGATCGCCTCCTTTTCCAGCATCTGATCTACCGCTAGTCGGAGGGCTTGATTCATGATGGGGTCCCTGTATCTGGCCGTCAACTCCCTCGGGGTATTCGTCAAGGGAGGCCTCGAAGAGAACGGGATTAGATAGCCCTTCCTCAAAATTGACAGGGTCCAGGCATCTGCGTCTTTCTGGGCCCAGACTTCTGCAAACTGTAAAAGCCTGGCGCCTACAGTTGTCTGAAGGACTTGAGTCTTACTTGGGAGGTTTGATTGACTTCGTAAAAGTCCTCCCTCTTCTATTTGGTTTCCGCACCTCTGAACGAAGAGGATCTAGAGGTAGATGCCCCTCGAAAGGGTTCCTGAGAGGTCGGCTTAGCTTTCTTTGTCTTAGTCTGGAAGGTTAGGGCGCGGCTTCCTTGCAGACTGCGCTAGAAGGTCCTGCGTAGCTTTGGCAGAGAGAGCTTCGAAATGTCTAGAACCAGGTGTTTAGGAAACAGCTGTGTAGAGAGAGGGGCAAAAAGCAAAGACGATCTCTGAGGCATGTGAGACCGACTTTGTTAAAAATGAGCAAAATACTGATCTTTTCTTCAAGACCCTGCTCCAAACAGTGAAGCTATTTCGCTGGCCCCATCTCTCACCGATTTATCCATACAGGATAAGACACAATTCAAATCCTCCGGAGAACAAAACGTGTCCGGTCCTTGAGTTTTCTTGGCTAGGACTCCGAGGGACCAATCGAGAAAGTTGAAAACTTCCAAGACTCTAAAAATGCCTTTTAGAATGTGATCCATTTCATTCATTGCCCACGTAGTTTTTGACCGGAATTCAAAGCTGATCTTCTAGGCGTCTACTAGTGCCGAAAAATCTGCGTCAGCTGAAGACGGAAGGCCCAGTCCCAAGGGTTCTCCTGTTATACCAAAATCCTGTCCGTCCTGAAAAGCTTCGACGGAGGGAAGGCAAACATGTTTTCCCTGCTTCTTCTTTAGTACGCATCCATGAACCGAAACTCTTGAGCGCTTTCTTCATAGAAAGAGTCGGTTTCATTCTCACACACGAAGATCCTTTCGTTGCTTTCGCTGTGGAGAACAACGAGTGTGGAGAAGGAGGAGCAGTAGGGCTCAAAGACTCTCCGAACTCCTGAAGGAGAAGCTCTGTGAGCTTCTTGTACGAAGAAACTGTTGCCGAAGTATTAGTTTCTTCCTCAGAGGCTTCCTGGTCTTCTTGAGGAGGAGAACGGGGATGAGGATCCTTATGAGAATCCTTAGATGATTTCCTAGCTGGGGTACAGTGCGATGAAGGAGACAAACGTCTTGAATGAGGAGAAGATTCCAAAGTAGAAAGGCGTACAGCGAGACGACGAGTTGTAAAAGAAGGACGCTTTATCCGAAAATTCTTGTCTAAAACTCGCATTCCTTCCTAAATGCAGACAAACTCTTAACAGCAAAAGAGGAAGGACTCCTTTCTCTAGAAAGACCACGTCTATCCCTAGGGAAAACTACGAGAGGGAGAGCGCCTGCTAAGATCCTGGCGCCGATCGTGAGGAGAGCGGCTACTAGGCGCCGAGCGCCTATCTGTCACAGGGCGCTTAGTGGAATCCTGGCGCCTACCAAGCGGCGAAACGTTGTTCTAAAAATAGGGCGCCTTTCAGGAGCAGGGCGCTTGAGAGGCTCTTGATGCCTACGAAGCGGAGAGCGGATGCTACGCTCCGAGCGCTTAAACGAAAACAGGGCGTTCTGCGAGATCTTGGTCCTTACCAAGGGGAGAACGTCTGTAAGGCTCCGAGCGCCTAACAGAATCAGGGCGCTTGAGGCGTTCTTGACTTCTAGCAAGAGGAGACCGATCAGGAGTAGGGAGTCTCGAGAACGAAGAGCGCCTACTAGGAGAACGAAGCAAACGAGGATCAAGGTGTCTTTCTCCAGGGGAACAGCTACTAAACGAATGACGCTTACCAGGAGCAGGGCTCCTACTAGACTCTTGATGTCTTACAGGGGAGGAGCGAACTCCATGCGATGAGCGCCTACCAGTCACGTTATCCGACGCCCGACTACAGTAGTCCGGAAGGAGAAGTGCGCCTACTTTCAGAAGGGCATTCCCTAGGTTCTCTGAGAAGACGAGGAGAAGAAAGATGAGACGGAGACGACGAACCAAGTCTTCTATGACCTGAGCGACTCTCTCTTCTTGCACGAACTCTAGAAGAAGGAGAACAGAAGGGGCTGAGCGTCTACCCGAGGCAGGAATCCGATTTGAGGAAATATCTTCATAGTCCCCAAGGAGCGCCTATCCGTCGAAAATGGCGTCTCGACACCTCCGAGCGGGAGTGGTGTTCCTCACGTGAAATGTTACGATGTGTAGAAGAATCCTCAAAAGAAGGAGAACGCCGATTACAAGGAGAGCGCTCTTCCGACGAAACGCGCCTCGATCTCTTGACCGGGAGAGACAAATCCTTCCTTCTACGCGATCTCGATGCCAAGGAGTCCGCCAAGGCTGTGATCTGAGCTTGTAGGAGCTACTAGCACTCGAGAAGGAGAGTCCCCAGGATCTTCTTCCGAAGCAAGCTCCAGCGCGAGGCGCGGGAGAAGGAGGGCGATCACCGGAACTCCTAGGCTTCTTTGCTTGCAAGGAAGCTACATCAGAAAAGCTTACTGGATCTGGCGACTAACGTACTGAAGGGAGCCTCCGCAGCCCTCTTCAACGGGCGTGACCTCCTCCTTAGAGCTCCAACCACGCTTCGGCGAAGGAGAAGAGGATTGAACAAAAAACAAAACCTAGGCCGAAGAATATTCTTCTTCTTACGATCCAGGCAAGCCTGGGAGTCGAACTTCAAGGATCTGCCGAGGGGGACGCCTGACCGGTGGGGGCTCTCCCTAGCCCTCCTGCGGCTTTCGACTTTCCTCTCCACTGGAACTGGGAGTCTGAAGAGGTCTAGGCCTGGAGGCACTAAGGAGCCGGTCAGACGCACCCTCCACATCACTGGGTACACTGCACTATCATCACTGACACTCTTACCTTGATCAGTACGAAGATTCTTGTCTTCCTTAGAACACAAGGAAGCTTTTGAGGCCGCCGCCTCCGAAGACGAATCTACGGCTTCGGTGCGGGGAGCAGGAGCTGAGACCTGGGAGGAAGGTTCTAAAACTACATTAATGTTAGGGTTTTCATTCTCACGTCATTCTCGACCTGCTCGAACTCCTTGTAGAAGCTTTACGTACCCTATCCCTTTCAAGTTTCCTAATATAAGAACGAACAAAGAGCCTTATATTCATCTTCGTTCAAAACCTCACACTCTTGACACGGGTTACTAAACGAACATCATTCCCCCTACATTTAACACAGAAAGTGTGAGGGTCAACCGCAGCTTTCGGTAACCTCACCTTACATCCATCGGTCACACATACTCTAAACAAAACCGGAGTTTTGGAAACAGAATCAAAATCAGACATTCTACAGGAAAATCCAGCGCAAAGTCAATAACGGTCCACAATCAGCGTATGCCAAGCCAACATAGAGCGAATACGTCACCAAAATGTCCAAATCAATCTCCAGGCAAGCGAGAAATGAAGAATATATCGGAATGAACCGACAACAGTTGTTATCGCTTCAGCGACAGAAAAAAATCTGGCTGGAGAGATAGATTGGTTCATACGCCCGCCACCCAGCGGCGGGTAAGGTAGACCACCTGACCTACCTGTCGCGTGTGCCGCGAGATTTGAAATTCTGTCGGAACGTCGGAGACTATAGCTAAGTATATATCTGGCAGGGAAGTTCATGTACAAAATATTGGAATATATGACAGCATGAAAAACAATTTCATATATAATTGTATACAAACTGCGCTGTGAGCAAAAGGGTTAAAGCTAAGGAGTTAATTATTTTTTCATTGCATTGTTAACTAAATTGCAATGATTTTGGTACATAACAAATTGTAAAACGATCAAAGCAATACAGAGAAAATATTATCACAATATGATGCATGAATTCGTAACGCGCGGACGTAAAAAAATGTTGTTTTCATAAATTCACCATACATCGAAATATTGTGCTAGACTTCTCATTTGTTGCAAAATGAAGGGAATTGATTGAATATTACTAGACTAAGTGTTGTAGCTTACAATTGCAGTTTTCAACCATTTCGGTAGAGTTAAATTTGACCGAAGGTCGAATTTTTTCTATTTATCGTTGTTTATATGAAACTATTTCAAAACTAATAAAAGCTACAACCATGGGTTGTTTTTTGTTGTATTCTACATGAAATTGCGCACATTTTCATAAATAAAACTTTATGTAACGGCTAATATAAAACAGTGCAAACATTAGGACAATTGGACAAAAAAAATTATATTTTTTTCGGAAGAGTTACCGCGCGGACTTAAGGAAAAGTTTTTTTTCAAAAATTCACCATGAATCGAAATGTTGGGCTAGAGACTTCCAATTTGTTGCAAAATGAAGGTAAATGATTGAATATTACTAGAATGTAACAGAGTTTTAGGCTTCACAATTGCATTTTTAGACCATTTTCGGTCGCAGTCAAAGTTGAACCGAACGTTTGGATATTTTGGCACTTATCGTTATTTATATGAAAATATTTCAAAACTGATATAAGCTACAACCATGGGTTGTTTTTAGTTGTATTCTACATAAAATTGCACACATTTCCATATATAAAACTTTAAGTAATGGATAATATAAAATGGTGCAAACATTACGACAATCGGACGAAAAAATTTATGATTTTTTCGGAAGTTACCGCATGGACGTAAGGAAACAGTTTTTTTCAAAAATTCACCATAAATCGAAATATTGCGCTAGAGACTTCCAATTTGTTGTAAAATGAAGGTAAATGATTGAATATTATTAGAATATAAGAGTTTTAGCTTACAATTGCGTTTTTTGACCATTTCGGTAGAGTCAAAGTTGCCAATTTTAAAACCGGATCACCATTAACAGAGTCCGCCGATAACCAGGGACTGGCTGTATAAAGACTTCTCTTATACAGGCAGTCCCCCAGGTGTGCCAATAACAACAACCGCCATTAACCCTTAAACACCGAGCCGGTATTTCCAAAAGTGTCTCCCGTATGCCAGCAGCCCTCACGAGTGAGCGCCGAAGCGGAAAAAAGGTTTTTTCAAAAAATCACAGCATGCTTAATTTTCAAGATTAAGAGTTCATTATTGGCTCCTTTTTTTTTTTGTCATTGCCTGAAGTTTAGTATGCAACCATCAGAAATGAAAAAAAATATCATTATCATATATAAATATTGGAATATATGACAGCATGAAAAACAATTTCATATATAATTGTATACAAACTGCGCTGTGAGCAAAAGGGTTAAAGCTAAGGAGTTAATTATTTTTTCATTGCATTGTTAACTAAATTGCAATGATATTGGTACATAACAAATTGTAAAACGATCAAAGCAATACAGAGAAAATATTATCACAATATGATGCATGAATTCGTAACACGTGGACGTAAAAAAATGTTGTTTTCATAAATTCACCATACATCGAAATATTGTGCTAGAGACTTCTCATTTGTTGCAAAATGAAGGGAATTGATTGAATATTACTAGACTGTAAGTGTTGTAGCTTACAATTGCAGTTTTCAACCATTTCGGTAGAGTTAAATTTGACCGAAGGTCGAATTTTTTCTATTTATCGTTGTTTATATGAAAATATTTCAAAACTAATAAAAGCTACAACCATGGGTTGTTTTTTATTGTATTCTACATGAAATTGCGCACATTTTCATAAATAAAACTTTATGTAACGGCTAATATAAAACAGTGCAAACATTAGGACAATTGGACAAAAAAAGGACAATTGGACAAAAAAAATTCTATTTTTTTCGGAAGAGTTACGCGCGGACTAAGGAAAAGTTTTTTTCAAAAATTCACCATGAATCGAAATGTTGGGCTAGAGACTTCCAATTTGTTGCAAAATGAAGGTAAATGATTGAATATTACTAGAATGTAAGAGTTTTAGCTTACAATTGCATTTTTCGACCATTTCGGTCGAGTCAAAGTTGACCGAAGTTTGATATTTTGGCACTTATCGTTATTTATATGAAAATATTTCAAAACTGATATAAGCTACACCATGGGTTGTTTTTAGTTGTATTCTACATAAAATTGCAAACATTTTCCATTTTATATATAAAACTTTAAGTAATGGATAATATAAAATGGTGCAAACATTACGACAATCGACGAAAAAAATTTATGATTTTTTCGGAAGTTACCGCATGGACGTAAGGAAACAGTTTTTTTCAAAAAATTCACCATAAAATCGGAAAGTATGCGCTAGAGACTTCCAATTTGTTGTAAAATGAAGGTAAATGATTGAATATTATTAGAATATAAGAGTTTTAGCTTACAATTGCGTTTTTTGACCATTTCGGTAGAGTCAAAGTTGACTGAAGGTTGAAATTTTGGCACTTATAGTTATTTATATGAAAATATTTCAAAACTGATAAAAGCTATGTACAACCATGGATTGTATTTTGTTGTATTCTACATAAAATTGTGTACATTTTCATATATAAATCTCTATGTAACGGCTAATATAAAATGGTGCAAAAATTATGTCAAAAGTGACTAAATAATTTCCGAGATGTGTCGCTGATGCTTTTTAGTGCGAGAAGAAAGAAATTCGCGCTTGCGCACCTGGGTAACAATTGTAAACAAAACAACAGCTTGATCCGTGAACTCCCAGCATCCCTCAAGGTGCGTGATTCAAAAGTTTTCGCCAAGTAGGCCTTAACTATTTTTCCGCAAATTTTTAAAAAACTTTTTTGCATCGACGTTTCATACGTCAATTCGGCACCCAACAGACAATTTTCGTCAACGTTTAATACATCCAATAGGTGTTTAAGGGTTACCTGAAACTCGTCGATTTATGGCACCACAAGCGCCCTAATGGCATGCCATAAACACTCTTATGGTGCCATAAGGCACCTTATAGCACCAATAACCAGAACTCAGCCCGTTATGGCACCATAAATCAACGATTTCATGGCACTAGATAAGTGCCATAAGATTGGATCACTGAAAAATGATTCCGCTGATAACTGGGGACTATCTGTAGTTGGTCTCGATCAGAATAGTACTTGTTGGCACAGTGAAAGAATATAAAGGACTTGTGACAGGAGGGCTCTATCTCCTGTCCTACGATGACTGCCTCAGCTCTCTACAAGCACTTGCACAGATGTGACAACAGCATGGATGTCGGCCATCTTCCTTATTACACAGAAGATTTGTGCAAGATAAATGTTCACCCAAGTACCATGCCTTTTCATCAAAGAAAGCGGGTAGGTTTGAGGACTCCAGGGACTACCAAAATTACGTTTTTCCTACATCAAAACTTTTTTTTTTTTTTTTTTTTTTTAATAAAATAGCAGCAGGTCTTAGCTTCAAGAAGGAAGCTGAGAGAGGAATGTAAGGACTTGAATAAGAAGCTGCAGCCATGTTGAGATCTTTAAGAATCATCTTCTTTTTATTAAATGAATTAATTGTTAGAATATATGCTTGCAAAAAAAAAAATGTTTGCGATACCATAAGGTTCCCGATACAGGAGCTCTAAAACCGCCGTGTTGCCAACAGTCTAACGTTGAGTTTTTGGCCAAACTATACAAGCGCTTTTTTCGAAGTGTTACCGAGTACAAAACCAGCATATATATAGAATCTACTGGTCATTTTTACTAGATACATATGTTAAGTTCATGATTCATGCTGTACAAGTAGGATGTGTGACAAGCTTGTGTCTCTTATATTTCTTTTCTGCTTCCATCTTGTCATTCCAGTCTAGGAACACTGCCATCGGTATTTCAGTCCAGCACTTAGCTTTTATTTCTAGGTTACTATAATCCTTCATTTTGACATTATACAGGCAGTCCCCCAGCTTACGACATGTTGGGCTTAAGATGTTCCAAGGTTGCGGCGCTTTTCAATTATATTCCTCAGATATTATTTCCAGGTTTATGGCGCATGTTCCAGGCGACGCTGCTTTTGACATCAGTCTGGCAGAAGAAATATGACTCCAAAAATGCAAAACAATCAATATTTGAAGGTTTTTTGATGAAAAATGCAATAAAAATACAGTTTACATAGTTTTAATACACTCAAAGCATTAAAAGTAAGGTTTTCTCAGGATTTTTTATGATTTTCCGGCTTACGACGCGTCTCGTCTCAAGAACGGAACCCGTCATAAGCCAGGGACTGCCTGTATAATGCCTGTAGCTTCCTTGCTTCCAACAAACAAATTTGTCCTTGTTGAACATCTCTTGTGCTGTCTCTTGTGGTAATGGCATAGAGTGGCATCGGACCCCGTACTGTTGTAGAGGGGCCCAGAGGTCTAGCCTATCTGGTGCCATCAGCATCTCGTGTAGTCAGGCATGGTGTTACTGCACTAATAACGTTGACACCAACGAAAGAAATTCCTGACGCCCACCTAACACATCCTAACATGACACTAGTAACACTATACCAAATTGGTGGTTATCCATTGAAAAGCATGGGAAGATACCTCACTTTATGGACAGAGTCAGCAACGCTACCTTTTTTGCGCTCATGTATCCAGGCCCTAAAAGTTTTGAAGATATTCTACAGACAGTATATTATTGTGACAAACTTTGCACCCAAAGGTAATTAAACATGGCAAAAATCTCTGCACTGGTCCAAATCCAAACCTAAACCTTTAAGATTTAATATAGAGGTGACAGATACTTATCCATTTGGCTACCAAGAAATTTAAGTTGATCTCAACCCTGCTGTACATATTTCAGTAAAATTCAGGTTCCATTCTTAAGGTGACCTCACACTAGGCCTTTTTTTCTCCAGCAGCAAGCCGTTGCTGCCGAAAAACGTCAAATTTTCTAAGACAATTTTGTTTTTTTTCCATTTTCAAGCTACAAACCTTTGGTTCTTAACCAATACGGATAATTTCTAGCGCCTAGCTGGATCAGGTTAAAAAACAGATGAAAGCAAGGAATCTTGTGATATCTGGCAACACATCCATAGCTTGGGTTAGGAGTGGTCAAGGATGACACCGCTACACTAGTCTTTCTTTGACCACCTGGGCAAGAGTTGTGTTTCACCTCTCTTGGCCTTTTCCCGGTTCATTGCCCGTTTCGTTTCTTTTAGAGTGTGTGTGTGTGTGTGTGTGTGTGTGTGTGTGTGTGTGTGTGTGTGTGTGTGTGTGTGTGTGTGTGTGTGTGTGGCTGGTATTATGGCTTCTTCTGCTCCTTCTCGGTGTCAGCGTATGTGCCCCGGAGTTCCAGGTTTTCAGTGTTCTCGTTTTTTGGCTTCAGCAGTGACCGACCCTCACAGTACATGCAGGTGTCGTTCTAATTTTTGTACTATTACAAATCCTTGCATGGAATGCCAGGCATGGCCTAAGGAGCAGTGGAGGTCGTTTTATGGCAAGAGAGAACATCGGAGGGTTTAAAATCTTCCAACTTGGGAAGGGTTTGCACCTATTTCCGATGTTTCGTCTTCCGCGGTAGCCAACCCTCATAGTAGCGTTGTCCCTGCATCTCCTTCCTTTTCTTCCACTGATTCGTCGGTGGAAGTATCAGGAGGCCGTCAGGGTAATGTTTGTAATGTAGCCCCTTCTTCGGGAGTTTATTTGGTTCCCGAGAAGGGTGAGGCTTTTTCATCAATCTCTTCTCTTCCAGACTCGGAAGCATCCAAAATGGAGGCGATTTGGAAGACGCTTGGGCTGGGGGATACCCCGTCCTTGGAGGGGTTACTAGCGCATTTTGTGGAGGCTCACACCCCCTTCCCGTTCTAGCCCGTCCATCACCCCTCCTCCCAGCCTCGTCTTCGTGGGTAGCAGCAGTCGACCATCTTGTATTGCTCCTCCAGTGTCTGCCGTCGCTTCGAGTCGGAGTGACGCTGCGGTGTCAGCCCCGTTGATGACATCACGGGGACTGTCTTTGTGTATTCCTCCGCCAGTGGTGTCTCTTTCCCCCCTTGCACCGAGGGCAAGCTGTGACATCACCGCTGCTTGTGACGTCACTCACATCGATGGCGTCTCTCCCAGTCGTCTCCTCTGATCCGCCTTTCTCATCTGTGACGCCATCACTGCCACCTAGTTCACTACATCTCCCTTCCTTGTCATCAGATCCTTCTCTGGCACATCAGTCTGAGGTCATATGCCAGGCAGTGCTTCAGAGGTTGGACTCTGTATTGGATGTAAGTTGGCTGCAAAACCGGGAGCTTTTAGCTCAAGATTTTGGCTTCCCGACTGGACGGGAAGCAGCGAGCTAGAACCACGAGCGACCGCATAGTGTAAACAAACAAGATGGCTTCTGCTGATAGGACGTACTCTCAGACCTTTGGCTTCTCTTCTCCTGAGCCACTCTCAAACCCACAAACTTTTTTTGTTACTCTTGCATTCACGTAAGATTCCAATGAAACACATCACTGCAGCACATCTTGCAACAGTCCGACAATTTCTGGGCGCCATGATGATATCAGCTGATCAGTTCAGTTTACTTTTTCCTACTGCTCCTCGAAACCACGAGGTCCTAGTGTGACAATACAGCAGTTTTGCTCGCGAGCATCGGCTGGATGCTGGCCAAAACCGCAAGCAAGAAATGACTAGTGTGATACAAGCTTTATAATTAAAATCATCATTAACATAAGATGGCTGAATGCCACGTTTATACTTGGCTTTAAATGGTAGTTTTATCACAAATGTACCCTCAAAGCTTTTTTAAATTCTTGAAGTATGAATATGCTACGTATATGTAGACTAATCTCTCCAAGTGGAGGGTGATAGGTATTTGCACCATGTAGCCTGGACACACACACACACACACACACACACACACACACACACACACACACAAAAGTTTACACTTGCTGCACATCTTGAAAGATCACTAGGATTTAAAGATAGAATACATTCATAATTAATTGTAAAAATAATCTATCTATACACATACAGGCAGTCCCCATTTATTGGCAATCTGGTTTTCTGGGTCTTGTTTAGCAACAAAAATCGGGGATTTTCAGCGCCAATATGTGATGATTTCTGCTTATCGCCACTGATAATTGGGTATTGCACAATGTACAAACTCGAAAAATTCCACCTACAAGAATCTAGATGTCAGGATAGATACCCGTTTTACAGATAATGATACAAAATTCAAGTCTAGTATGAATTGAAAAATATTTTTGATACCTATATATTTCATTAGGGTTCCTACACTTTATGCACATGATGCAATCATGAACAATCAAGCAACAAGCAACTACTAATACATAGGCGATATAGGGTGTGTATTAAAAGACAAAACACAAGGCATAAGACTGAAATATTGTAATTAGTATACTTCACTTCTCTGTGACAATGTATGATTGCTAAAATAAATACAGTATCCAAGTTACA
Source organism: Macrobrachium nipponense (assembly GCF_015104395.2). Classification (NCBI taxonomy): domain Eukaryota; kingdom Metazoa; phylum Arthropoda; class Malacostraca; order Decapoda; family Palaemonidae; genus Macrobrachium; species Macrobrachium nipponense. The sequence goes on from NC_061091.1 coordinate 65,219,079, forward strand.
ATTCCTT
>NC_061091.1:65234085-65371585 GCF_015104395.2 Macrobrachium nipponense
AGAGTGACATCTTTGGTTATAATACAGCAGTAAGGGGAGGGCTGCATTGCAAGAAACCAGGAAGGAACAGTACCACAATAACAGCAAATCAAATTTGCTCAAGAGGGAGTGTTGTTCAGCATTTCTGTCCTAGGTTCTGAAACATGAATATCATGGAAAAAGTTCCGTTGCTTTCAGGCTCCAAATATACATCTTGAGTATTTCATCTATGGCTGTCAATTCTAAAATGACTTCTGACATAACAAGCAGGTTCCCCTAAACACCAGCAGCTTGTGTATACATAGGCATACATACAATTGTGTGTTCTTTTCTCTCTACAGGATTTGATATTTTAATGTTACATTCTTGTTATTAAACATTAATAAAAAAAATAGTGACCCCTTAAATCACTCTAAATCTCTACATTGGTGTTAAAAAAATTTTGTATACAGGCAGTCCCCGGGTTACGATGGGTTTGGCTTACGACATTCCTAGGTTAAGGCGCTTTTCACTTATATTCCTCAGAAATTATTTCCAGGGTTACGACGCCTACAACACTGATCTGGCAGAAGAAATATGACACCAAAAATGCAAAATAATCAATATTTGAAGGTTTTTTGGATGAAAAATGCAATAATAATGCAGTTTACATAGTTTTTAAATCACCCAAAGCATTAAAAGTAAGGTTTTCTTATGATTTTTTATGATGTTCCGGCTTACGACGATTTTCGGGTTACAACGCATCTCAAGAACAGAACCCCGTCGTAACGTGGGGACTGCCTGTACTTAAGTTTATTATATTCATTATTAATATGTGTAAATGCAAGAAGAATATACAATGTATTTATAATAAGAAATATTAAAATATATTGTGCATAGTGATAGTCTTATCGTTTTTCTAACTGCACTCAAATGGTTGTACTGAAAATTTTGTCAGTTTCTAGCTGCTTGAAAAAGTACTCTTTGTAACCTGCAACCAGTGTAATTCTTTTATCTACGAGAATCAGTCACTCTGCTCTACATTCATGTTCTAAAATATTCTTAGTTTTCTAAATTACAGTATATGTATCAATAAAAGTAGTATAAGGTACAAGACTGTAGGTTTAATGATATAGGTCTCTGTAAAAATGTTTAAGTAACTTAACAAGTGATTTAAATGGGTACTGATTTGAGTAAAAGATGAGAATTACTGGGTAATGATTTGAGTAAAAGATGAGAAGTACAGACAACTAAGGAAAATTACTGCTGCTATACTGCAAAGAGCATCTTCAACATGACAAAGATCTCTGTGGGCTGGACTGACAGTGATGGAAAGCAAGATGAAGTGTGTCAAATAAGAAATGTCATAAATGTAGGGAAATAGTGGTGGTTGGTATCAGGATGTTCAAATGGCAACTGAAAAAAGTAGTTGAGGACAGGCAGGGGAGAGGATAAAGAGGTATGAAGGAAGATTAGGAGGAAGACTAAATGGCAGGCAGCAGAGGAAAACAAGATGATTTAGGGAATAATTAAATAAAAATCTTAACGGAGCAGAGGGAAGAAAAATACGTTCAGGGTAGCAATATGGATTAAGAAAAGTGGAAAAGATTGGAAAGGGCAAAATAAACAGAGATGACAATGGGAATCAGTCTATTTGAAGGACAAGAGGTTAAAAGAACCGATAGAAGGATGAAAAGTGGAAAAACTCCTGGCCTATCAAAAATCAAAAGCAATGGAATAACAATAAAGCAATAATAATGAAAAAAACAGAAAATTTAATATATTGCAGAATGAAAAGCAATGTATAGAAGAGTAACATCACTAAACCATGGACAGAAAATACTGGAGAAAGTGCAGAGGAAAGGCTAAGGAAAATTAAAAATTTTAAATCAACAATTACCCAAAAATGCCATAAACTTGATCACACCAATACTATGGGAAAGATGGCATTTACAGCATCGTAAGTGCCATAAAACTGGGTTACAGCGCCGTGAGCCAAGCACCGTAAAATCGGTAACGCAGTAAACCGAGACTGTGGTAACCTGGGGACTGAATGAAAAGAAGTGTACCTTTAATTGCCAATTATCTCAATATCACCTTCTTCACTACCTGTGGTGTTGGATGATAGTTTACCAAACATTACAATCCCTCTATTAGGTTGATAAACAGAAGTACTACACCTAATAGGAAGAAAATAGAAACGGTTAATAACTCCATTCCAAATCCAACTTATTTAGCTTCTTAAAACTGGAATGTGGCTAGCTTGTTGGAATGAAAAAAAAGCCAGATACAGTCTTTGGAAGGGAAGAAAGTATGATATTGTTATAATACAATAAAGTTTCATACATACGACCTGGCAGATATATACATAGCTAAGACTCCGTCGTCCCCGACAGAAATTCAAATTTCGCGCCACTCGCTACCGGTAGGTCAGGTGATCTACCTGCCTGCCCTGGGCGGCAGGACTAGGAACCATCCCCGTTTTCTATCATATTTTCTCTCTTCCACCTGTCTCCTGCGGGGAGGCTGGGTGGGTGGGCCATTAATCGTATATATCTGCCAGGTAAGTATGTATGAAAACATTATTGTATTATAACAATATCATTTTCATACAATGAACTTACCTGTCAGATATACACCTAGCTGATTGGCACCCTTTGGTGGAGGGTCAGAGACAGCTAATATGGAATAGACAGGTAAACAACATATGTTGTAGGTATAAAAGAAAACCTTGGTGGTTCCTAACCTGATAGGTGAGGTAGATTCGTCGGCTGTAGCCGGTAGTCTGCATCACCTCAAGACTTTAGCGACGATATTAGATCTATGGCTAGAGTTCTTGTGGTCTCGTCGATGGGTATAAGAACCGCTTACTCGGCAGAGCCTAAAAGGACTTTGTCAATGGGTACTGGACCCACTTCTATGACAACACACCTTGTGAAGGAGCATAACCAATCCCGACCACCTGATCCTAACCACCATGTTAGTATATAGAATTGTTCTGAGTTATCCCCCGAACTCATAACAAACAACCCATAACTCGAAACGAAAAACTCATTTATACAAAATTCTCAAAAAAAAATTAAGTACTCCCCTAAAAGATATCACAAGAGTCCTTACTGAACAACAGTGACTGGCCGCCAGTGCAGCACCAAGCCCTCTTTGTCAGCAGGAATCTAGAACATATCTAGTAGAAGGTATGTACCAAATTTAAGGATTGGTGTTTTGCTCCCGTACCCAGTATTGTATCCGCCGATACAAATGGTCCCAGAGAAAAAACATTTCTCATAGGTCACGCGAACGTCTTTAAGATAGTGAGATGCAAAAACTGAATTGCACCTCCAATATGTCGTGTCAATGATTTTCTTTAATGACATATTCTTCTGAAAAGAGAGAGACGTCGCCACTGCTCTAACTTCATGGGCTTTTACTCTTAAAAGCGGAAAAGAGTCGTCAGGACAGAACTTGTGATGCATCCGTAATGACGCTCCTAATGAAGAAAGCTAATGCGTTCTTAGACATGATTCTTGTGGGGTCCTTAATCGAACACCAAAGACTTTGTCTAGAGCCTCCCATCTGCTTCTTTCTTTGTAAGAAGAACTTCAAGGCTCTTACCGGGCAAGAGACCTCTCTGTTTCTCTCCCTACCAGACTCGATAAGCCTTTGATCTCGAATCTCTTGGGGGCCAGGGATTCGATGGATTTTCATTCTTCGCTAGAAACAGAGTTCTAAACGAGCAAAAGGCCGAGCCTCTTTGTTAAAGAAAGCCGACTTCATCTCCTAGGGCATGGAGTTCGCCAACTCTTTTGGCTGTCGCCAAAGATAGGAGAAACAAGCATTTTCTTGTTATATCCCTGAACGAAGCTACGTGAGGCTCAAATCTGTCCGACGAAAGGAACTTGAGAACTACGTCCAGGTTCCAGCTGGGTGGAGTTAGTTCCTTCGATTTTGTAGTTTCAAACGATCTAATCAAGTCGTGCAGATCTTTATTGTCAGCAATGTCTAGGCCTCTGTTTCTAAATACTGCCGACAGCATGCTCCTGTATCCTTTGATTGTCGATACAGACAATGAGAGACCTCTCTCAAGAACAACAGGTAAATCGGCGATTTCGGTTATAGAGGTACTGGAGGAGGACAACTTCTTAGACTTGCACCACCTTCTGAATACCTCCCACTTAGACTGATAGACTCGTCTAGTGGAAGCTCTGCGGGCTCTAGCGATAGCGCTTGAAGCTTCGCGAGAAAACCCCCCTCGCTCTGACAAGTCTTTCGATAGTCGAAAGGCAGTCAGAGCGAGAGCGGGGAGGTTTGATGATAAACCTCTCGAAGTGTGGCTGTCTGAGAAGATCCATCCTTTTTGGAAGGGATCTTGGGAAGTCTACTGTCCACTCCAGCAACCTCTGCAAACCAATCTTGTGCTGGCCAAAACGGGGCTATCAGGGTCATCCTTGTCCCGTGGACGCTACGAACTTTCTCAACACTTGTCCCAGGATTTTGAAAGGGGGGAAAGCGTACACGTCCACATGAGACCAGTCCAGCAGGAAGGCGTCGACCACGAGAGCTCTTTGGGTCTTCCACCACTGAACAAAAGACTTCCAGCCTTTTGGAAAGGAATGTGGCGAACAGATCTACGTGAGGAGTGCCCCAAAGATCCCAAAGACTCTGACACACTCTGAATGAAGAGTCCATTCTGTGTGAAGGACCTGGCTTCTCCTGCTCAGTCTGTCCGCCCTGATGTTTCTCGTCGCCCCTGAACAAATCTTGTTAGGAGGGCGATGTTTCTTTGTGAGAGGCCCAAATTAGCAGATCTCTTGCTATCTCGTAAAGCGACACAGAGTGTGTTCCTCCCTGCTTCCGAATGTAGGACAGGGCTGTAGTGTTGTCCACATTCACTTGGACCACACTGTTCGTCACAAAGGGTTCGAAGAACTTTAGCGCTAAGTGAACTGCTAGAAGTTCCTTTGCAATTTATGTGCCAGGACACCTGTGCTGTCTTCCAGGTGCCTGACACTTCTCTCGGTCCTAGTGTTGCTCCCCAACCCTTCTCCGATGCGTCGGAATACAACACTCGGTTTGGGTTCGGAACTTCCAGAGAAATTCCCTTGTTCTCTTTTAGAGGGGACAACCACCATTGCAGGTGTGGTTTCATTTCCCTTGGAAGGAGAAAACTGTCGGAGAGAAGTCCCGTCTTCCAGTTCCACGATCTCTTTAGGAAAAACTGAAGAGGGCGAAGATGTAGTCTTCCTAGAGGAAAGAACTGTTCGAGCGAGGAAAGGGTGCCTAGTAGGCTTAACCATTCCCTCGCCGAAGTTCGCTCTTTCCCTAAGAAGAGAGAGACTTTTTCCAAGCCTCTCACGATTCTCTCTTGCGAAGGAAATACTCGAAAACCCCGAGAATCCATCTGAATCCCCAGATAGACCAAGTTCTGTCTGGGAATCAGCTGTGACTTCTCGAGGTTCACGAGTAGTCCCAACGCCTTTATCAGGTCTAGGGTCAAAAAAGAAAGGTCCTCCAAACACTGTCTCTCTGTTCTGGCCCTGATGAGCCAATCGTCCAAATATAGAGAGATGTTGACGCCTTTGAGGTGAAGAAACCTCGCCACATTCTTCATCAGGCTTGTGAAGACCTGAGGTGCTGTGGATAGGCCGAAACACAAGGCCTGAACTGAAAGATCCTTCCCCCCGTCATGAAACGGAGGTACTTCTTCGACGAAGGGTGAATCGGGACATGAAAATAGGCGTCCCTGGAGATCCAGCGACACCATCCAATCTCCTTGACGTAACGCCGCAAGGACTGAGGCAGAAGTCTCCATAGAGAACTTCTCCTTTCGAACGAACTTGTTCAGAGCGCTGACATCTAGAACTGGTCTCCAGCCCCCCGAGGCTTTTGCAACCAGGAAAAGCCGGTTGTAAAACCCCGGAGAGTTTTGCTCTAGAACCAGTTCTATAGCTCTTTTGTCCCACATTTGATTCACCATCAGACGAAGAGTATCCCTCAGTACAGGGTCCCTGTATCTGGCTGACAGTTCCCGCGGAATGGTCGTTAGTGGAGGACTGTCATGGAAGGGGATAAGATATCCCTTCCTTATTATGGACATGGAAGAGGCGTCTGAGTTATGAGTGACCAGGCGTCTGCAAATTCGAGAAGCCTGGCCCCCACTGGTGTTTGGAGGCTGTCTGTCTCACTTCCCTTTCTTAAAGGGACGGGAAGGCGCCTTACCTCTCCTCTCAAGACCTCTTCTCTTAGAGGTAGCTCTGGAGAGAGGCCCCTCCTCGAAAGGGCTGAACCGTAAGAAAGTCGTCCCTTTTCTTTTTGTCAACAGAAAAAAGAGGTCTCTTCTTCCTTGCAGTTTTGCAGGAGAAGATCCTGAGTCGCCTTCCTCCAGTCAGTGATCGAGAAATGTCCTTCACTAACGTGAGAAGGAAACAGGAAGTCAGACATGGGAGCGAAAACCAGGGCTGCTCTCTGTGAGGAGAAACCGCCTTGGTTAGGAATGAACTAAAAATACATCCTCTTCTTAAGGAGTACTGCTCCGAAAAGAGAGGAGATTTCTCCCGATCATCCCGTCTTGTACCGCCTTGTCAATACAAGCAAGAATACTGAGAATGACTTCTGGGTCAAGACCATCCGAGTCATGAGCTTTCTTAGACATCACCCCAAGGGACCAGTCTAGGAAATTAAACACTTCCAAAATATGGAAGAGTCCCTTGAGGAGATGATCCGTCTCCGAAATAGCCCAAGACACGCGAGCTCCATTCAAAGCGTGTCTCCTTGACGAGTCAACCAAGGTTGAAAAGTCTGCTTCGGCTGCCGCTGGGAGAGAAAGGCCCATGTTCTCCCCAGTTCGGTACCAGAAACCAGCTCTTGCCAGAAAGTATGGCTGGAGGCATACAGAATAGTTCTGCCAGATCCTTCTTAGACAACATCCATTTGTCTAAGGACTGAAGCGCTCTCTTCATAGAGATCGTAGGTCTCATCTTCAAGACCGACGAAGACTTAGCACAATCGCACTCGAAAACAGTGTGACGAGGCGAAGAGGAGCGGCAGGAGTTAAAGAATCTCCGTATTCCCGTAAAAGAAGGTCAGTCAGAACTTTATAGTTCGAGACTCCTTCTCTACCGTCACCCTCTTCTTCCGAATCTCCTTCTACACCTTGTGGAGAATCAGCCTGAAAAACGAGAGGATCTTCATCCCGTTCTCTCTCTACTGGTGACAAACTCCTACTAGGAGAGGGGCTCATAGAGTGAACCGACTCTCTCTCACGTCTAGAAGAAGTCTCGCGTCTGCTTGACTTCTCGCGCCTGAAAAGCTCCTCGCGCTTGGCTGGCGCTTCACGCTTGGCTGGAGCGTGTAGCTTGGCTGGCATCTCGCGCCTGGCTGACGTCTCGCGCTTGTCTGGCGCCTCACGCAACTCCTCGCGCCTGGCTGGCGCCTCGCGCCTGGCTGAATCCTCGCGCTGGCTGGCGCCTCGCGCTTGCTGCTTAATCCTCACGCCTAACTGGCAGCCTCGCGCCTGTGGTTGCCTCAGGCCTGAGCGTATCCTGATCTCGAGCACTCGCTCGGAAAGATCCTGACGTTGTACGCCTCTTCTTGCCTGGAAGACGTCCTATGTCTGGCGGACGCTTCACGTCTGGCTGGAGAAAGAAGACGAGACTTCTTAATAGGAAGTCTAGCGTCCTTCTTGCGAGGGGGATCCCTTGAAAGAACTCCCACCAAAGAGGCAATCTGCTCTTGAACTGCCAGCAAAATCCTCTTGGAAGCCACCCCAGCGTCCCTCTTCAATAGAAGAAGCAGGAGAACTCGAAGGAGTGCGATCATCAAATACATCTCTAGGAGGCGTCGAAACCAGCTTAGCCTTCTTGATAGAAGAAGGAGCTTCCTCCGAGAAGCGCTCCGGGCTCGAGTCGAACGCGCGCTCTTTCCAATGCCTTTTCAGTGGCCTAGAAAGATCCGAGTCCTTCCACCCTAGTTTAGGTGAAGGAGAACCGGACGACGAGAAAACAATCTCGTAGGATGCTTCTATTTGAGCGGTCCTGAGCAGACTGTAACGAAAAAACAGAACCTGCTGAAGGGACGAACCCTGACCGTTGGGGATTCCCCACAACCTCCGTACAGGGGGGGACTTTCGACTTTCCTACTCCTCTGGGTATGTGAGTTTGGAAGAGGTCTAGGCCTGGGAGCATCGCAGGGACGGTCAGACGCCCCCTCCACAACACTGGGAACACTCACTTCACTTAGTAATTCACAATCACTAGCCTTACCTTGCATGCCGCCATCTTTGTCTTCATTTTACGAAGAGTAGCCTTCAGATCGGCGATTTCAGAAGCCGAATCCGAATGCAAAGCCGTGAGGATTCAGATACATAGGGAGAATCATATTCATTAATAAAAGGAGAGTTAGACTCAGAAAAAGGCTCAATAGGCCTTGTACTCACACTCTTTTGTGCAGCCCGTCTAATCCTATCCCTCTCTAACTTCTTCAAGTAAGAAGTTAGAGTCTTCCATTCATTAGCATCCAACTTTTCACACTCAATACAGGTGTTAGCCAAAGAACAGTCAAACCCCCTACATTTACGACATACAGTGTGAGGATCAACCGAAGCCTTCGGTATCCTCACCTTGCAGCCTACATTCACACACACTCTCACACTAACACTTGAAATCAGACATTCTAATAGAAAAATCAAAGCAAGTCCAAATCAGTCCACAGTAGCGAATGCCAAAACAACGATCCAGTACGTCACCAAGAAATCCAATAAAGATGATCAATAAAGTCTTGAAAAGCGAATTCCAGTCAGGAGGTAGTAACAACAATGTTGATACCACCGGCGACAGAGAAAATATGATAGAAAACGGGGATGGTTCCTAGTCCTGCCGACCAGGGCAGGCAGGTAGATCACCTGACCTAAAACCGGTAGCGAGTGGCGCGAAATTTTTGAATTTCTGTCGGGGAGGCGACGGAGTCTTAGCTATGTATATATCTGACAGGTAAGTTCATTGTATGAAATTTAAAAATCAGACTGGACGGTCCTCAAAGCCTATAAATATGGAGAGCTTTCATATTTCTGTGAAATTTGTAGAGTTGACAAAAAAGTTGCCTCTGAAGCTTATTTCACCTAGAAATGGAAAGCTAAGTTTGAAATTTTTACTTGAGAGATGTAAATAGCTATATCCTCATAAACGAGCCTCCTCAGGTGGAACAGTCTCCTGCAAAACTTAAAAAGGATGGATGGACGGCTCTAGATATTGTTCAAGTCTCTATACAAGGAACAGATAAGTTACATCCCTGAAAAGGAGATAAGATGAGTTCCTTTTATTTAAGAATTACTGAGATATCCCACCCTATTGGTTGACATAATAGCCACCATGTTGCTCTTTAAGCCAATAGTGCTGAAATGGCAGTAGCCACAGAGGAAATGCCTGTCTGCTGTACTGGACACATCGTAACCTGATTAACTCTTCTACATGCATAATTTGTTATAAAGTATACATATATGAATAAGACATGGTAGCAACAGACAAAACTGCCATACAGCAGCCATTAAATGTCCTGAGACCTGTGTAGAAGTGAGATCTGGTTCATGTAACTCTCAGAGGCTATCACCTACTCTATGCGGGTGGTCAGGATAAAAAATGTGAAACCATCCACAGCCTAGTTCTCACCAAAAAAAATGCAGAGAAAGTGTGTGTCACCCACATCCATTACCCTGTTGCCTAGTACGTATACATTTCTATGCCTAAATATCAACCATCATACAAGACCAAAACAGGATTCTGAAATTCTTTATGCTCCCGAGGCAGAAATTTTATAAACCTCAGGAATTAGGCTTCTTGGAACGAAGTAGGGCTCTTTTCTGTTTGTGGAATCCCAACTCCTAAACCAAAGGGATTGAAAGCTGCTGATGACAAAGATGATAATGAAGCAGTGCGGAGGAGGAGATCTTGTTAAAGCTTTGGTGATGTTGCTGTTTAAGCAACTTGAAGCCAGATCCCATAGAAGTCAACCTAATGGACACGACAGCTATAATCCAAATGAATACCTGAGGGCTGGAAGAGGCTAAAGCAAAGCTGGGAAACAATAACTAGCCATGCAGCATACATATTGGAGAAAAAAAAAAATAGTGAAGACAAAGTCAGTATGGGCAACTATGCAACCTTTGGATTATTTAAGACCAAAAATTCCCGTTTGGTATACTGGAGGCTAAGAAGTGCCTCCAGCCTGAAGAGGTCTGCTGGATAAGGCTGATAGACTTGAAATGTCTCTTGACAAGGCAGAAATCAATTAAAGGTACAAAGAAGGCCACTTGGTTTTCTAATGAACAACAAGAAATGGAAGTGACAAAATGGTGTGAAAAGTAGTAGTATATGTAAATTAGAGAAAAACATCAGCATTCGAAACTAAGATGACAACATCAATATCACCCTGATTCCCAACTTTCAGGCAGCCAATTAGAATATGCTCCACTTTCAACACTCAACAGTACTACACTAAGCAGAGTTTTCTGCACCACTCTTTTTAACCTGCCGTATGAGCTTAATCCCAAATCTTACTAAAAGCGCCTGTTTCCCTATTCATATACTACTAGAGGGCTTGGCTAACAGTTTCCTCAGTTACCTTTCTCAGAGGTGAGCAAGTACCAATAGTATACTTAATTGCTTTAGACCAAGGCAAGCTGTAAGAGGCAATTACTGTGGGTAGACTGTGGAGCTGTTTGGGTGGGTGGGTGGGTTGGGGGGAAACTGCTAAACTCCTTTGTCCTTTTTGTTGCAGCAAGACGGACAGGGACCAACTCCATATTTGACTTTTCTTGGCTACCATGCTCCCTGAAAAGCCATCTCATTTCTTTCATTGCTAAAATTCAGAGAAAGAACATACAAATGGTTTCCTAAGAAAGGTACAAAGGGCCAGACGAACGATGTTGCCACCAAGACTATGCAATCATGATATGCACAAAAGAACATCAATAGTATGAAGGTAGGTGGTGTATGAGTAGAGTAGCTCCACCTACAGCACTAGTGGCCCCCATCATGAGTAAAGCTGGATAGTTGTTTCCTTGGACTCTTTTATAGTCTGACAAAGCACTTAACTACCATCGTAAGAACAGGAAGAATGCTACAGTACAAGTTTAAGTAGAAGACTGATTAGTCATCCCTCTCCTAAACTGAGTGTCAAACTAATGACGAGTGCATTTCAAAATTTAATTTACAAAAGCAGCACAAGGTTCTCTGCATAGACTGGAGGTGGCTCAGGTAGTCTTGGCAAAAATTAACTTGAGTCAAGACAAGTTCCTGGTTGAAACAGCAGTGTAGTAGCTATAGGATCTGGAATATTAACAACAGTAGATGACAAACTGCACAAGACAGGTAAGAAGAATACTCAATCCAAGGTGGAAATAATGGAGGTTCCTTGACCATACTTGTTATGGGGAAAGAAAGCACAAAGTCACTTGCTCTAATAACCTCCCTTCCGACTGCGACTCATTATACTACTCAAACCAGCCTCATAATTGGGATAGTTTGTTCAACCAACCTCAAAAGAGTGTGTTAGGGTGAACAAACAATAAGTACATAAAACGAGGGAAGTAGGACAATACAAGAAACAGGCAACAAGAGAATTGATAAAACAAGTTACTGCTGTTCAGGCTTCAGCAAAAAGTTGGCAGAGTCAATTAAGCAAGAAGTGTATAACCTGACCATAGTCATTTTCAGCTTCTCATATAATCTAAATATCTAACTTCTTATGTAATACATCTATGGAAGGTCTCTCCTGAGTATTCAGTAAAAGTTCAGTAGAGAACTGTTTTGTGTACTATATCAAATTTTCAACCAAGTGAAAATAATGATAATTCAATATATTTTTGGAGAACATACTTAGTGCACAGCATATCTATATGGTTTGAGATTTTTACACAGTTCAATAAAGATAATCAACAAAAGATATTGGTTGCCAAAGCCTAAGAATAGAAAACACCACTTTACAATGAATAGTACACTGATGAACAAGAAAACTCTGGTATCAAAATTTATGACAATTAAAATTTCCTTTTTTAAACAATTTTAACACTGACTTCAATAACATATCAACCCATCAACATCTCCCCACTTTGGTGAACAATGCTACACTACACTACACTATACTACTGCTACAAATACTACTAAAAGTGCTACTCCACTTTTTTTGTAAGGATAGGATCCAGGACCCACCACAGAAATACAAAACCCCTCAAAAAACACTTAAAACTACTTATAACAGCCAAACACCATGTGATCCCTTACAATAAAATGCTTATAACTGCCTCTTAAAGAAGAAGAAGAAGAAGAAGAAGAAGAAGAAGAAGAAGAAGAAGAAGAAGAAGAAGAAGAAGAAGAAGAAGAAGAAGGTGATAATTTTGGAAACGGCCCATTAAAAATTCACGAACTGGTGAAAGTTCCCTGAGAAACATGGAAAATATGTTCCATAAAAATCTGCAACAACATGAAGCGCTGAAAACTGAAGTGCGAAAAAGTGGGGTAGCACTGTACTACTATTACTACTACTACTACTACAATACTGTACTGTATACATATTTGGAATTAGGACATACTCATCACTAGAAAAAACCCTAAGTACTTGCATTATGTTTCCTTCATAAACCACCTCTACATTTCCTTGGCCATTTTCTTTTATTACACGAATGACTACCAAATGTAATTTACAGCGACACAAATATAACCAATCACCAGAATGAGAGAACCACCTAATAAGGGGTTTCATAATTTACTTTCTGAATGAATGAACAAGGAAATTTAAGCACTTGCAACAAGTCAGAGTTAGGATGGTGAAGAGGGAGTTTGAGATGAACATTATGGTAAAGAGATTTAGAAAATAAATGGGATGAAGTTGTACACTAACCTAAAGACAAAACTGGAAGACAACCCACGGCTGAATGAAGCACAAGTTAGCGGTGCAGATAAAATGAAGCAGTAGCAGCATTTAAGAACTAGAATGTGTGTGTACACCTAGGGGCTAAAGGGATGCTGCTGACACCCATAAGTACTGCCTACACTGTACCATATAAGGTACACAGATGATACTAACTCATAACGTTACCTACAAAAACAACCTTCATAATACGAGGGAAGAGCAAATAGGTGTTTTGTATTAACTACAAAATTGATCTATAAATGAAGAGTTTTCATAAAAATCATTGCACTGATTTTACTTACACCCAAACTGAAACCCAACATCAACTAATTAATAACTAAAGGAAATCTATTTAAAATGATGTTCATTTGCTCTACACAGGCTATCCATTACCCCTAAGTGTTGACAAGCTATAAGGGAGTACAAGCCTCCAGACTGCTCCTAGAGTACTTCATAGTACTATATAAACTCTATGCTTCTGGAATTGGGAACTAGGCAGTTGACTATTATTGGTTCTTTACCGAGTGCTCAAGATACACCGACTACTGTCATACAATATTATGATACCACTCAAATTAATATTCATGCTCCCACTGTGGCAGTTGATAAAGACACTGTCGCACCCAAGTATAAACAAAAACACAAACCAAATATTTGTAAACTACTGTTTAAATTTGTAAACTACTGTTTAAAATGACAAACTTTTAATCAATTTGTATTTTTCATAGCTGATAAACCTGAAGTCTTAACAATAGAATAATCTTCTAGTGCCAAGCTAGAAACCGGTTAAAAACAATCAAAGACCGTAAAATAAGGAATCTGTGGCATATGGCAACTCATGCATACATGAGGCGGATGTTGGTCACTGACTAGGCTCGGAACCTCGTGATGCACCAGTCTTTCTTCAACCACCTTGGAGAGTGGTGCATTCTATCACTTCGCTCTCCTTTTCCAAGCCGATTTTTTATCATACCTTGCATAATTTCTAACAGTGTCCCTCCTATTCCTCTGATTTTTCTTCTATCACTAGTTATTCAACATCAAAGTTGTAAGTGAGGCCACAAACAATTAGCATTTAAAGTAAGATTGATCAACTGATTTATCACTGATTAATTGATTGATCATGGAATTTAGGGCATAGCCCCAGAGACTGATTTATCACTAACTAATCATTCTGATGCTCATTACCTGCCCAAGACTTTTCAAAATTAATCTCTAAGGATCTTTTGCAGCATCTTCAAAGAAGAACCAATCTCATTAGCATACCCAAGACCTGTCATGGCACCTACATGGGGGAACTGCCTTCGGAATCAGGAGTAATAATGCCATTAATTAGAAGATATTTGAACCATTTTCTTAAAAGAATAAAGAGTATTTTTAGAAATTTCTACAAGTGGAACTGACACACCTGAATATTTGCAGAAACACTGAAAGGTTGAAATAACGTGAATGGAAAATGTAAATTTGCCTCCCTCCAAATTAAAAGGGGTTTTCTCGAAACAGTGTAATTCTTAAGAGTTTGTATCTGTCAAGTTAACTTAAAACAGTCCACCTTCATTTGGCTTAGGACAAATTAAATAAGGACAAAAGAGGCAACAATAGTCCAGGTAAGAAAGACTCCTCAATCTGTAGGAGCACTTTTTCCTACATTTTCCAGGTCACCAAGTCTCTGCAGAAGAGGAAAGTTTTATCCTGACTATCAAGAATCAAATCAACATTTGTTGGACTAAAAGAGGCAATTTGTTTGCTTCTGAAAACTAAAAGAAACTTAGCTGACTTGGCCCATGAAGCAGGATTATATACAAGCTAAAATGACAGATTTTTTAATCAATTTGTATTTTTCATAGCTAACAAACCTTCGGTCTTAATAGGAGTAATCTTCTAGCGCTAGCTGGAAACCTGTAAAAACAATCAAAGATTGTAAAAAATATCCAATCAACCTTCTGCAGTATGAATTTATGCTCTTTTTTACTTTCCGTCTGTAAAAGTGCCAACGTTACAGATCAAGCAAAGGCTGACAGGAGTCCCTCCACAATTCACAATTATACCCAGATGCACCTCTGGGGTTCATACCCCCAAAGAAAACAAGGCTGAGAAACAGAGCAAGAAAGTACAAGGGGAAACCACTGAATGCAAAGGAAGGAAAGACCAGAAGTGGAATGTCAATGGATAAACACTCTTTAACTCGGGTTTTGCCACTCTGCCACCATCAGTTTTACAAACCTTGAACTTTATTAAATTTAACCTATCTTCAACCCATAAGCACCCATTCTATTTCAGACCAGTATTTGGCAGCTAATATAACTTACACAAACAGGCACCACATAATTTCTCACCTAAACTGTAATTTGCCCATATCATTCAATTTGAGGTATCTGTAAAATGCATTACAAATAAAATAGTAGTCTACCAAACCTGCTATAATGATCTATCTGATAAAAGAGAAAAGTCAGAAATACTGCATGGTTACTCTTAAGATAGCCAACTTATTGCAGGTACCACCACCAACAGCAGTAAAATAATACCCCAGCAGAGAGGAACCCAAGATACAACAGTAAACCAAGATCAATATTTAAATAGTACTAGATGCATCCACAAGTTGCATAAGCTGACTGAGTAAAGCTTATGAAACAAACCACAGATGAACTGTTAGGCAGAAGTCAAAATGGCACATTGTTAGTTTCATTCCAAATGTATGTACTAATGATGTTCTGACATGGGAGTAATTTTATTGGCAAGTAATAGAAATGGACAAGAAGCAGTTCTTTCAAGGTGGTATGGTTGTTGGCTAATGTAAATGGGTGAGTGTGTGAAAATATCTATCTTATCAAAATAATTTTCTGGAATGGTAGTCACCTACTGGCATCCTTATAAGAATGAATAATTGAAAGCTCAATTGTAAGTAATCTACCCTTAATAGAGTAGGTCATCATTTCAATTTGAGCAGTCCCGTAGTGTATCTGAACTGAATAATTCATTACTGATAGAACTGTTGCCCTATGTAACATTAAGTTTGTCGAAACCCTTGTTAGGATAATTTTCTTCTATAAAGTTTATGGCATTTTTACCATTTCTTTTTATAAATGCAATATAAGTTTTCAAATTGTGTCATTCAAGTCATTCATCTTTGTTTCATCCAATATTCCTATAAAAGTAAAGAGCCTTGTACTGAATACCTACTCTAATGAGGTTTGACCACTGATCTAGAAATTATTGACTTACATTGACTTACAATTGCCCACATCATTGCCCGGTGAAAACACTTGGCATTTAGTAATGATTTGCTGTATACAGTAATATTATATATATGTATATAATCTTCAAAATTTCATATTTACAATAGGGGAGTACAGGATAACAATATTAATCTGATATAAAACCACTGAATATGAAGGAATATTGTACAGTAATTCTCTGGACTTCCATAAAGGCTTCTTAAAAGTGTTTTAATATTCATTTCTGGTTTTAACAATAATTCTGACCAGCATAACACTATATTTCAGCCGTTTCCCAATCTATTCCATCACTAGTTGCCACTCTTCCTGTTTCAAAGAATTCTATCTCAAACTGGCTTTGGTAAGTTCCTGTTTCAAAGAATTCTATCTCAAACTGGCTTTGGTAAGTTCATTCACAGATCTACCGTGTCTCACAAGAGGACATCTCATAACTTTTCTTTATTCAAGATGATTGACACATCCAGCGTTTTGCAACATACCTCAGGTTTGTTCTTATTTAGGTTTGTGTTTCACAAAGTCTTGCATTTATCGTCAATTTTGCTGCTCGCCAATATTGGTGTTCAGTTCTATATCATACCAAGCCATTATTTATTAGGCCATCTTTTGGTATATATATTCAATTTTGCTGCAAAAAAATTATTTTCTTAATGCATCACATTTTCTAATAGCCTGTCTTTATTTCCTTTCTTTTGAATAATATGCCATCTTTAAACTGTTTCCTTCATTATCAAAATTCTTTTGATTAAAAGAATGTCATAACATTTCAAATACGACATTTATATACTGACAACTAAGAATTTCCATACTAGTGTTAAAGGCCACAACAACTGCATGAATGAAAAAGGTTCCCACACTCTACCTTTAGATACCAGACACAGCTTCAAGCAATGGTTTTCCAAGCATCTTTGTTATGCATGGCTCACCTCATCATGGTTTACAGAATTCTAAACAACAAAGCTTAAATGCTCAGATAAACTGTATCAGACTGAACCTTTGGTACTGACATCTAGTCATTTTGGTAGATGAGTGCAAACTGACTAAACTGAAATAAAATTATAAAAAAAAACTATCGACTAGAGCAAATACTGGATTCGAAATGATATAGTCTTTACCTAAAATAGTGTACTGGCAATCTAAACCATAAGCTTCCCATGGTCCTTAAACTTGAACACAACAAATCTTTGATACAACAAAAAGCATGCATTACTAATGGACCCTGACTCATCATACTCGAGCCATCAAAACAAAGGACCCTAGACTAGCACTAGGTCTCCACCAAATTCCACATCCTGCAGAACTACCCAACCCTTCCTCTAAGACATACCTAATACTATCTGCTATCAGCTATGCTCCACCTTTAGTACATTTGCTAGAATAATTATCCAAATCCAAGACTTTCCAAAAAGCCAAAAGAGAAGTTTCAAGCAATGAAATGGTAACATAGGATAGACAGTTTGACTCTCATTTAGTGATTTTAAAATGCAAGCAATGTTACTGGTACTTATTTTTAAAAATCAAGACCCTTTTATATTTTGCCCCCCCCCCCACAAAAAAATAAAAAGGCTCCCCCTCAGAAATATCCCAAAGCTCATTTCTTGCAGAGACAGTTTAGTTCTACTTCATTATTAAAAAAACAAAAAAAAAAAAAAAAAACAAAAAAAAAAAAAAAAAAAAAAACAAAATTCAAAGCAGTACAAAATTTTGTATGCTTTGAAATACAGGCTTCTAAAGTTAGAAAGCAACGTTGATTTGACCAATGTTTCACAGCAAATGAGCTAGTAATGCCTTTGTGTTTTCACCATCCTAGGTACCCACCCGCCTACGGTTTAATCTAATTTAAAATGCACCACCTTTCCCTTAAACATGAATGATGGTATACATAAATACAAAACATTGAATATTTTGAAAAAGGTAAAAAAGTATAAAGAAATCTCCCTCACAGTTAATATAAAAAGTTGCCTGACACAGTAACAACCAAGACTAATTCCCAAAGTGGGGAGCAATTACGACACCTTCCATCCAAGTTTATTCGAGGCTATTGGCAACCAACTGAGAAATCCAAAGTGAACACTCACCATCTGCTGCTGAGACTGCTGCTGCTGCTGCTGTGGCTGCTGCTGAGACGCAAACAAGGAGTGCATGTCTTGACTTTCGTCACCAATGCTCCCCTTGTCCCCAGGCAAGCCACCTGAAGCATCTCCTTCAGAATACCACTGTCAGGGCAAGCAAAGGAATAATTTCAAAACAACACATAAAAGCAAGGCTTATGCTTCCACAAATTGATAAAATGAAATTTTCATTATTAAAATGAAGTTTTATTGTATACTTACCGAACAATTATAGAGCCGTGATTTCCACGAGCGCAGGATACTAAATTCAAATTTAGCGCGTCGGCGTCGCCAACACTGGTGGTGATGACGTCATCTCCCTCCACTCGCGGGAGAACCAGGTACAACTGCCCAGGTGAATCCAATTCTTTCTGCCCGTCCCGTCCACCAATAGGAGGAGTGGGTATAATCATAATTGTTCGGTAAGTATACAATAAAACTTCATTTTAATAATGAAAATTTCATTTTTATTGTAGTCTTACCGAACAATTATAGAGCTGATTACACATTTATGGGAAGGTGGGATTCAGTGGACCACTAGTATTTTTAAATGGTTACATTTATTGCAATACCAGTAAAAACACTCAAGGTGTCTGTTGTACCTTACCTTGTAAGAGAGCTACAGCAGACTGTTACTGCCTCTGGTCGGTGCTCTCTTTTACTATTGTAGAGGAATTGGAATTTGACCAAAGTTAGCCTCTACAGGAGTGGAATCCTTCCGTAGTTCAAGCGAGTCAAGGCTGACTGACGGAGGATAGTAACAACAAAGATTGCCCTTGCCCCGCCTGGGCTAAGACCAGAAATTCAATCATAACAAAACATTTGTCACCAACACCAGATTTAAAAACATATATACCCAACCATTGTAAAATCTGACCTAACAGACTGGTGAGTATCCCAGGTACTCAGTACCCCCAGCTTCCCTTGAACTCGACAACCTATTCAAGGTGAAAAGTTAGCATAGAGGTGACGAACCCCTGTGCCGTTTCTCCCAACACCATGCCAGAAACCGCCACCGGACCTAACGTTTACAATTCTCGAAAACCGTTTCTATCTCTTGAGATAATGACTCGCAAAAAACCGAATTCGATCTCCAGAACGTGCTCTGAAGAATCGAAGCTAAAGATAAATTCTTTCTGAATGCTAAAGAAGTTGCCACTGCTCTAACCTCGTGAGCTTTAACTCTCAGAACGGAAAAGATTGTCGTTCTCGGACTGCGAGTGAGCTTCCCTGATAAGCTCTCTAATAAAGAACGATATAGCATTCTTAGAAAGAGGACGAGAGGGATTTTGAACCGAGGTCCAGAGCTTAGAAGATTGTCCTCTAATACCCTTAGTGGCAAACAGATACTGCTTAATAGCCCTGACTGGACATAAGAGCCTTTCTTCCTCCTCATGTCAAACAAAATCAGATAAGTTCCTTACCACAAAACTCCTCGGCCAAGATTAGAAGGATTCTCATTTTTGGCTAGAAAGGTCAAAGATACCGAAAATACAGCATTGCCTTGAGAGAAACCGACTCTTTTGTCTATAGCGTGCAATTCGCTTGACACGCTAAGCAGAAGCTAGTGCAATAGAAAGAGTGCTTCTTAGTCAAGTTCCTGAGTGAAGCCGACTTCAAAGGCTCAAACGGTGGCCCCATGAGGAACTTAAGCACACATCTAAGTTCCAAGCCACTGTATCTTGCGGGAGCTTAGTGGTTTCGAAAGACCTAATGAGGTCCGACAGATCTGAATTGGAGGAAATATCCAAACCTCGATGTCGAAAAACAAAGAGAGCATGGCTCTATATCCTCTGATCGTCGAAGGAGCCAGTTTCTTAGAGTTCCTAAGAAATAGAAGAAAATCTGCTATTTCTGTTAAAGATGGTCGCAGAAGTAGAGGACTTTAGCACTTCTACACCACTCTCTGAAGATTCTCCACTTCCCTTGATAGAGTTTGTTAGAAGACTCTCTCCTACAACGAGCGATAGCTTCTGCAGCTCTTCTTGAAAATCCTTTCGCTCTGACAAGATTCGGACAGTCTGAAGCCTGTCAGAGCTAGAGCGGACAAGTTTTTTGTGGAACCTCTTGAAGTGAGTTGTTTGAGAAGCCACTTCTCTGGAGGAAGAAGTCTGGGGAAGTCTACTAACAACTGGAGAAGGTCCGGGAACCACTCTTTCCAGGGCCAAAAGGGAGCGATTAACGTTAGCGTTACATTGCTGTGCGACATGAACTTGTTCAGCACCTCTCTTATTAGACCGAACGGAGGGAATGCATAAGCTTCCAGACCCGACCAATGCAACAGCATTGCATCCACCGACCAAGCTAGAGGATCTGGGACTGGAGAACAAAAGAGAGGAAGACGGTTGTTCCTTGATGTCCGCGAACAGGTCTATTGACGGTCGTCCCCAAAGGCGCCAAGTTTCTGACAAATCTTGTGTCCAAAGTCCACTCCAAAGGTAACATTTTGCTGTTGAACGACCTTAAACTCGTCCGCCAGGACGTTCATCTTTCCCGGAACAAATCTCGGGACTAGCTGAACCTTCGCTTCGTTTGACCACAGGAGGAGATCCTTGGCTACTTCGTACAGAGAGAAAGACTGAGTCCCCCCGTTTCCGCACGTACGAGAGAGCCGTGGAGTTGTCGGAATGCACTGCCACTACTCGAACCTTCTACTAAGCTCCGAAACTGTCTGAGCCCCAAGAAAATTGCTAACAGTTCCTTTACATTTATGTGGAACTTCTTCTCCTTCTCCGACCAAGCTCCTGAAGTCCGTTGATTTCCCAGTAGGGTTCCCCAACCTGTGTCCGATGCGTCGGAAAAGAACTGTAGGTTCGGGAGGAATGGGTCGTAAATCTAACCCTTCTTCCAACCTTGCTCGAGAGAGCCACCACCTTAGGTCCTCTTTTATTTGATCTGTGACAGAAAGGTAATCGAGTCTGGTTGTGTCTTCTGCCACCAAGAGGCTCTCAGGAAAACCTGCAGAGGTCTCATGTGCAGTCTTCCCAACGTCACAAATTTCTCCACTGACGTCAATTTGCCAGGAGCCTCATCCACTGATTGGCAGAAACTTACCTTTTTGTCCAAGAACTCCTGAACTGTCTCCAGACAGCCTTGGACCCTCTTCGGGGACAGAAAAAGCCGAAAAACTTGAGCATTCAGAATCATCCCCAAATAAAGGATGCTCTGAGATGGAACCAACTGGGACTTCTGTTTGTTGACCAGAATTCCTAACTTTCTGGCAAGATCAGAGTTTGTTCCCAAGAATGGATCCTTCATGCACCGACTCTCTGATTCCGACCGGAGAAGCCAATCGTCCAGATAGAGGGAGATTCTTACTCCTAATATGTGCAGCCAGCTTCCTATCGGGGATAGAACCCTGGTGAAAACTTGAGGAGCGGTCGCTAGTCCGAAGCAAAAGCGCCCGAAACTGAAACACCTTGCCTTCGAACATGAACCTCAGGTACTTCCGAGATTCGCGATGTATCGGAATGTGAAAATAAGCGTCTTGCATGTCCAGAGAGACCATCCAATCCCCTGTTTCTGATGGACTCCGAACCGACCGAGTGGTCTCCATATGAAATTTTGTTTTCTGGACATGCAAGTTCAGGGCGCTCACATCCAAAACCGGCTCCAGCCCCCTGATGACTTGGGAACTACAAAAAGGCGATTGTAAAAGCCTGGAGGAAAATCCCCTTCTATCTGTTTCTATCGCTTCTTTTGAGAACAAGCGCTTCCACTTCTGCGGCTAGCGCCAGAAATTTGTCTGAGCCCGGAGAGTATGCCTGGAATGGAATTGGCACAGGTGAGAGCGAGGGAGGTGAAACGAGAGGAATACGATAGCCGAACTTGAGTACTTGCACTACCCAGGCTTCTGCTCCTCTGTTTTCCCATTCCTCCCAAAACGAGACCAGCCTGGCTCCCACTGGTGCATGAAGAACCGAGCTTTCATTTGGAAAGGTTGTTAACCTTGGCCAGAGGCCTTAGACTGAGGTCGCAAATTCGACTTCGGCCGAAAGAAGCGCTTGGGTTTTCTCCCTCGAAAAGGCGCTTGGGCCAGAGGAGAAACCGAAGAACAGTCTCCACAGGAGCTTTAGGTCTCTTAGTAGACTGTGCCAGTAAATCCGAAGTAGATTTCTTATCTAGCGGCAGACGAAATTGACACACTACATCGTCTGGAAAGAGGTTATCTTTCACAAAAGGAGCAAACAAGAGAGCAGACTTCTGTTGGGACGTAACCCTTTTAGAAGCAAAGGAGCGCCAAAGTTGCCTTTTCTTAAGGGTACCAAAGGCGATGAGCGAAGCTAACTCTCACATCCATCTCCCTAATGGATTTGTCCGCACAGGACAGAACACCAATCCAATCCTCCGCTAAACTCCTGGAGAAAAGAGAAGGACAGTCTTCGATCTTGGCGCTAAAGCGCCAATAGTCCAATCAAGGACTTCCAAAAGTTTAAATTGATTCTTTACAACGTGGTCCAACTCAGGCGCTGTAAAGAAAACTTTCGCTGCGGCGAAAGCAGATCTTCTAGAGGAGTCGATTAAACTGGAGAAGTCTCCCTGGAGGCAGAAACTCCCAGAGGAAGGAGCTTCCCCAGTTACATAAAACCTATAACCTCTTACGAAGCAACTTGAGGGGGAGGGGGGTAAGCAAAAAGAGCCTTCCCTAAGTCTCTTTTTCAATTAGACATCCATGTTCTCCGTCTCTTTCAACGAATGTCTACCCGCTTTAGATAGAACAAGTTTTGGGAGGAGAGGGTCTGAAGTTTTCCTCCTCATCAAAAAAAGTCGAAGTTGGGGAGCGCGGAGCCGCTTTGTCAAAATAATCTGGATAAGATACCAGAAGAAATCTAAGGAGACGTGAATAACACGAGAGGTGATGTGAATCCTACCTCCTCTACTCTTCTTCATTCTCCGATACCGCCGAAGAAAGTAGACGGAACTACAACCTGATCTGAAGGTTTTCGACCAACCCTTGGACTCCATTCATCCAGTTGGTTAACATCTCTAACTGCTTGCGCAAGGCGCCAGAGACGAATCAAAAACAGTTAACGTAGGCTTGGAAGAGCCTAAATGTTCAGCAGGAGGCGGAAAAAACTACTTGCGCCTCGCTTGGAGCCGCCGAAATTCGAGGCGAAACAGGCGCATCAGGCGTAACAGACGAAAAAGCGCCTAAAGAAAAACCCTTAGAACTGCTAGCTACAGCGCTAAAACCACAATCTCTACTAGTAGATGGAGCGAAAAAGGCACAGATTGAGGCGACGAACGAGCCGCTAACGGCCGAGGCGCAACCCTACTCTCAGGCTCCTTATACCGCTTGACTGGAGGAGGCGAAGAATCGGCGCCTGAACGCCTCTTTAAGGGACGCGAAACGGGCGAATCTCGCCAAGAGCGCCGTGCGACCGGAGACGAATCGCTTGAATCATTTGAAAGGCGTCTGGACCGCAACACCTTTCCAACGCTTAACCGAGCCTGTTGAGGCGCAACAGGCTCAACAAGAGAGGCGCCTGTCTGTGGGATCAAATCCCGATCGACTCCCTTGGACTTCCGGTATGTCTTCTCCCCGGTGCGGGGGAGCTGGACAGTGACCTTTGTCTAGGAGACGTGTCAGGACAGACAGACGCACCCTTAACTACACTCTTACCTGAAGCCGCTTTCTCCAAAAACGTCTTAACTGAATTACCAAGTTGCAAAAACCGTATTCGCTAGTACCGAAAATTTTTTTCTGATCTAACCTCGATTCCAGACTGGCAATGGTGTCGGAAGAAACTACACGGGAAGCCGGATAAGTGGGATTAGTAGGAGGAATAGGAGGTGTAGTTAAAG
Source organism: Macrobrachium nipponense (assembly GCF_015104395.2). Lineage (NCBI taxonomy): Eukaryota > Metazoa > Arthropoda > Malacostraca > Decapoda > Palaemonidae > Macrobrachium > Macrobrachium nipponense. The sequence goes on from NC_061091.1 coordinate 65,258,093, forward strand.
GAGACATAACAATTTGAGGAGAAACAGAATTAACAGATGCAATCGGCCAAGACCGAAGCAGAGCTAAGTCTACTTTCCCTAAGCGCTGCTTTTCTAATTCTGTCTTTAGCTAATTTCTCCGAGTATGAACTAAAAAAACTTCCATTGAGAATCAGTCCAATCACACACTCGTTACATGTTCGATCTGCTGAACAAACCTGTCCCCTACACTTAAACACATTTAGTGTGAGAATCATACTCTAATTTGGATAATCAGTTTTACATCCTGAGATGCAAAACCTAACTCCCGACGGACTAGAATCCGACATGGCAACGCCTAAATAAAAAGCAAAATAACAACAACGCCAAAAAAGAGTTACTTCACCAATTCCGAAGATCAAATCCACAAGAAAAAAAAGCGAAGCAAAGTCATCCAACCGCACCGACCACCGATGTTCACCGGACGCCGGCAAGGAAAAAGAAGTTGGATTCACCTGGGCAGTTGTACCTGGTTCTCCCGCGAGTGGAGGGAGATGACGTCATCACCACCAGTGTTGGCGACGCCGACGCGCTAAATTTGAATTTAGTATCCTGCCGCTCGTGGAAATCACGGCTCTATAATTGTTCGGTAAGACACTACAATAAAAAGCATATTTTAGGGAAGGCAGTTACATATTTAAAACAATCTAAGCTTTGGATGCAATGGCTAGCAAAGAATGACACATCCTCCAATTACATACATAAGTTTAGAGGCCACCACTTCCATTCAGTCCATATACAGGCAGTCCTTTGGGTATTTTGAAAACTATGTAAACTGCATTGTTATTGCATTTTTCTCATCAAAAAAAACCTTCAAATATTGATTATTTTGCATTTTTGGTGTCATATTTCATCTGCCAGATGAAACGTTGTAGGCGTCGTAACCCTGGAAATAATGTCGATGAATATAATTGAAAAGCGCCTTAACCTCGGAACGTCATAACCCGAACGCATCGTAACCCGGGGACTACCTGTATTTAGGAATTAAGGGATAAGTGGGTAGGATAAAAGAGAGAGAGAGAGAGAGAGAGAGAGAGAGAGAGAGAGAGAGAGGAGAGAGAGAGAGAGAGAGAGAGAGAGAGAATTTTTGAAGTTTGTAAGCTGTAAAGTAAAATTACCTTATACTACAGTATGTTGGATAGCCACTTAAAAGGATGGCCTTCAGTTTGAGTACCCAAAAATTAGTCAAACAGGATTAAGTAGGTGATGATAAAGCTGAAGTATTCCAATTTGCATTACTTTAAGTGACAACTTGTTTGATCACTAAATCTTTGTAACAAGGTAGTTTATGGTGAGGGTTAAGTAAGTAGCTGCATGCCATCCACTCTTCTGTTGATAACCCAATTAACTTTCCCTTCAGCAACAGGACAAACACCAGAATGGTTTGAGTTAGAATTGACAGACTTCAGAGCTATATTTCTAGGAACAGTTCAAATTCATATCCTAAATCTGCTATTTGTTCCAATGAGGATACACAAACCACCTCCATCTCTTTGATGGAGACAATCATCAAGTGGGAGGTTTAGTTTCACAGAAGAAGACTGGCACTCTTCCAAATGAATCAGGACCCACGATAATTAACCTCTGCCATAGCCTAAACAGACTGTGCCTCAGGTGATAAGACAAAAGGGACACTAACTACCTGGAAATGCTAGCTTTTCAATAGTGTACTGAGGAGGGGAAGGTTGACTTCTGTAATCTCCCGACTAGCACTCAATGAACTGGTAAGGTCCTCTGTCAAAGTTGGCCTATCTCTTCAAGTGGGAGGTTTGTCTCAAGAAGCAAGACAGGTGTATTTCCATGAAATCCTAATTGCAATCTTAAGGAAAAAATTATATGAGTTGCCCAACTAAAAGCTACCAGATTTACTTAAAGGTCATCATAAACTCATTCATTAGACAGCAAGGGACTAGCCATATAAAAAACTTCACTTACCCCTTGGGCATCTGAAGGCCCTGGTACCCCAAGGACATTTTCACTATACGTTTCTTGATCTAAACCAGGTTGGGTGACAGAAGATTCATCTGGTGGGATGTCCTCAGGCTCAGTTTTTGGAAGAATTATGAGGTTGGATTGTGATTCTTCACGACGTGGTTCATATGATCCACCTATGTCAGATTCATTCATTGCATCATATGCACATGACGAACCTGGATCTTCCGAATCTGAATCTTCTTCACGAACTTCTTCCTTTATCTTAAATTCAAAGGGTGGAGTCTGAAACCAAACAGGAAAATCATGTTAGTAAGTTAAAATAACATGTGACTGGATTTGTCTTAAGTTAAAGATGAGAAATAAAACATTTTTGTTCCACAGGCTTGCAGCTAGTATTCTTACCCATGAACTGTGAAAAAAAAGGAGTGTACAGATCTACAAAAAAAAAAAAATTTTGTCTCCAGCAAACTGAAGTCTAATACACAGTACACAGCAGTTATGTAAAAATAGCAACAATTTGTTATGCTTCAAATGACAAATACTGTTACATGTGACACTGATTTGACAAAAATATCTGGAGTCCCAGGCAATATGATTGGACAATACTTTATGAATAATTGGACATTACTTTATGAATAATCATTCAAGTTTAAATGAAAGTAGTTTGCATGCTGTAAATATTACATACAAACATAATAAATTCACCCCATGTACTAAAAAGAAAACAAACCAAGAGAGGTGTAGCTGACAATGGGATTAGGGTATCGTCAAAGTAAATATATTTGAATGAATGATTACTAGATCAACTATTTCAGATACATCATCAGAAACATACTAAGCTGTAATGATTAATCCAATAAAGTGTTCATAAATGGCTTCTTATACTGAGTTTCCTTAGCAATAATAAAATACTTCACTTCACCCAAATGTCTTAAAAAGAAAATATTCTCTAAGTTTACGCAACATCCAAGCTTCCTTTGAATAATTTCTGTTGGTACCACCTTTCCACAAAATTCAGGTACCATCCACCTCTTCATCTTAAAAGCCATACAGGTTTCACAAATTCTATTTCCAATTCATTTCAAGCTTAACTTGTCATGTAGCCTAATTGCTTCCATTTTTTTTTTAACTCTTAACCAGCAGTCGATGGCTACCCTGTATGATATTACATATGAAAATAGCCGTCCCCCTCCAAGAATGGTCAGTACCTGATGAGAGGATTTTCCCCAATAAGGCCTAAAGCTGCCTCACGAGTCACTATCCTCCTCAATCACCACAACCACTCTCAAAATACCTAACAACACTGAGCATGGTTGGCGGCCATGGTTTAAACCAGTCAATAAAAAATGATATTGTTAAGATACAATAAAGTTTTATACATACTTACCTGGCAGATATATACTTAGCTATAGACTCCGTCGTCCCGACAGAATTCAAAACTCGCGGCACACGCTACCGGTAGGTCAGGTGATCTACCATTCCCGCCGCTGGGTGGCGGAATCCCAACCATTCCCGTTTTCTGAGCCAGATTTTCTCTTACACCTGTCTCCTGAGGGGAGGCTGGGTGGGCCCTTAATCGTATATATCTGCCAGGTAAGTATGTATAAAAACTTTATTGTATCTTAACAATATCATTTTTTATACATGCGACTTACCAGGCAGATATATACTTAGCTGATTGACACCCTTGGTGGAGGGCGAGAGACAGCTATATATATAAACAAAATTCTAATAACGGGGAAACAACAATTGTTGTAGGATATCAATCCTTGGTTTCTTACCTGTTGGGCTGAAGACTTCATGATTACTGTCATTTAGTCTGCCTGCCTCAAGAGCTTCAGTGAGGTAAACCACCTATGACCGAACAGCCCTTCTGGATCATGTCAATGGGGGCTAGCCCGCGTTACGCGACAGAACCTGCATGGATCGTACCAATGGGGCTTACCCGCTTACATGGCAGAGCCTGACCTGTATCTTATCAATGGGGGCTAGCCCTCTTACATGACAGAGCTTTAGGCTTACATAATGCACAACGAGGAGACCAAAAGTTAATCCCGACCACCTGACCTTCCTAACCATGTTAAATCTAAGAACTGAAAAGGGTTCTTCCTATACCCTCTTTCAGTCAACCATAAAAACCAAACACCATAATGTTAAAATTACATAACCTAACTAATTAGGATTAACCTCAGCTCCTCCTCCCCAGCACTAAATCCGCGGACACATATGCTCCCAGTGCAAGCACTTCTCATAAGTAACTCTCACATCCTTTAGATAGTGAGAGGCGAACACCGAGTTACACTTCCAATACGTGGATTCAATTAGATTTTGAGGGACCACGTTTTATGAAAAGCCATTGAGGTTGCTATGGCCCTCACTTCGTGTGCTTTACCCTGAGGAGTTTAAATTGTTCTTCACCACATTTAAGATGCGCTTCCTTAATAACGTCTTTAATGAAAACGTAAGGGCGTTTTTTTGATATTGGTCTTGTAGGATCCTTGACCACCGAACACCAAGACTTTCCTGCGTACCTCCCAAAAGAGACTTTCTTTGTAAATAAAATTTTAGCGCTCTTACTGGACAAAGGGTCTCTCCTTTTCTTCCCCAGTAAGAGAAGAGAGTGCCTTCACTTCGAAGCTTCTAGGCCACGGTTTTGATGGGTTTTCGTTCTTAGCTAAGAAGAGAGGCTTAAAAGAGCAAATTGCAGCCTCCTTCTTAAAATGATATTGTTATAATACAATAAAGTTTCATACATACTTACCTGGCAGATATATACATAGCTAAGACTCCGTCGTCCCCGACAGAAATTCAAATTTCGCGCCACTCGCTACAAGGTAGGTCAGGTGATCTACCGGCCTGCCCTGGGTGGCAGGACTAGGAACCATTCCCGTTTTCTACTCATATATTTTCTCTTCCACCTGTCTCCTTGCGGGGAGGCTGGGTGGGCCCTAATCGTATATATCTGCCAGGTAAGTATGTATGAAACTTTATGTATTATAACAATATCATTTTCTTTCATACAATCAACTTACCTGTCAGATATATACATAGCTGATTGGGCACCCTTCGGTGGAGGGTAAGAGACAGCTATACTAGAATAGACAGGTAAAAACAACATCTGTTGTAGGTATAAATTAAAAACCTTGGTTCCTACCTGATAGGTGGTAGACTCCGTGGGTGTTTTCTTTCCCCGTAGTCTGCATCACCTCAAGAAACTTTAGCGAGATATGTGATCTATGGCCAAGAATTCTTGTGGGTCTGCCGAAGGGGTCTTATCCACTTACTCGGCAGAGCCTGAAAGGACTTTGTCAATGGGTGCTGATCCACTTACATGACAACACACCTTATTAAGGAGCAAACAATCAATCCCGACCACCCTGATCCTAACCACCATGTTAGTATTAAAAATTGCTCAGAGTTATCCCCAACTCTTCGCAACAAACCGTAACTCAAACCACAATGCACAAGTACACAATAATTTAAAAAAAAAAAAAAATTTCTATTACAAGATATCACAAGAGTTCCTTACTGAACTGAAGTGACTGGACGCTTGTGCGACACTGCACTTGTTCAGAAGAAAGTCTAGAACATATCTATATTTAAGTTTCTATTACAAGATATCACAAGAGTTCCTTACTGAACTGAAGTGACTGGACGCTTGTGCGACAACTGCACTTGTTCAGAAAGAAAGTCTAGAAACATATCTATATTTAAGGATTGTTGTAAGCTCCTGTACCCAGGATTGTGCCCGCAGACACAAAAGGACCTAATGAAAAACATTTTTTCATAGGTCACACGACCGTCCTTCAAATAGTGAGCGCAAAACACAGGGAATTACATCTCCAAATGTCGCTTCAAAGATTTCTTTCAGCGACATATTTCTATGAAAGATGTAGAGACGTTGCCACTGCTCTCACTTCATGAGCTCTACTCTGAGGAGTTTTAAGGAAGTCGTCCGATTGTCAAGACCTTATGAGCGTCCAATAATTACGTTCATGACAAAAAAAGGCTAATGCATTCTTAGACATAGGTTTTTGATGGATCATTTCACTGAGCAAACAGGCCTTGTCTAGAACCTCCCAACGTTCCTTTTTTCTTTAAGTAAAAACTTTAATGCCCTTACTGGCAAAGAGACCTCTCGGTGCACTGCCGACGATACCCGATTAATCCTTTTTACTTGCGAAAGTTCTCGGACCAGGGTTCGAAGGATGTTCATCTTCGTAAAGAATAATCCTGAAAGAACAATGGCTGAAAATCTAAATTAAAAAAAATTGAACCCGACTTAGTCACTAAGGGCGTTGCAGTTCGCTAACCCTTTTTGCGCTGCCAGTGACAAAAGAATATACATTTTATCGTTATATCACGAAACGAGCGGCCAAATGAGGGGTTCAAATTCTCTATGAAGTCAAGACTTCAGTACTAAGTCTAGACTCCCAGTTAGGGGGAGAAGTCATCTATACTCTGGTCTCAAAATGACCTAATCAGATCATGCAGATCCTATTGTTTCCCAAATCTAGCGCATCTCTCCTAAAGACGGCCGGATAGCATACTACTATAGCCCTTTATCGTGGCTACGGAGAGCTGACGACTCTTCCCTCAGAAATAACAGAAAATCAGCATTTTCTGCTACGAGGTACTGGAGGAGGACAACTTCTTAGACTACACCACCTTCTAAAATGCCCACTTGGATTGATAAACCCGGATAGTGGAAGTTCTCCGGGCTCTAGCGATCGTGATCTTGTGCTTTAATAGAAAAGCCTCTCGCTCTGACAAGTCTTCTCGATAGTCGAAAGCAGTCAGAGCGAGAGCGGGGAGGTTTTGATGAAACCTCTCGAAGTAGTAGGTTGTCTGAAATCCCCCTTTGTGGAAGGGATCTGGGAAGTATACTATCCACTCAGTACCTATGCGAAAACCATTATTAGTGGCCAAAAGGGGGCTATCAGGGTCATTCTTGTCCCCTTTGAAGTCACAAACTTCCTGAGTACTTGCCCCAGAATCTTGAATGGGAGGAAATGCGGTAAACGTACTACTGAGTACCAGTCTAGTAGGAAGGGTCATCTACTGCTAGAGTCTCTGGGATCTTCTACCACTGAACAGAAGACTTCCAGTCTCCTCGAGAGGAAACTCGGCCAAGAGGTCTACATGAGGAGTTCCCCAAAGAGCCAGAGCTTGAGGCAAACTTATGAGTGGAGGGTCCACTCGGTATGATAGGACTGGTTCCTCCGCGCTCAGCCTGTCGCTACGTCGTTCCTTACTACCTGAAGAACCTCGCAAGAGAGAAGATGTTCCTCTGGGATGTCCACAACAGACTTCTCTCGTGAGTTCGTAAGGCATACGAGTGAGTTACCTCCGTGCTTCGAATGTATTGCTGCGCGGTTGTATTGTCCGCATTCACTGAACTATTTTGTTGCAAACCAACGTGTGCGAAGCTCTTAGAGCTAGGTTTGTACAGCTAGCAGTTCTTTGCAGGTTATGTGCCAGGACACTTGGAAGAGCATTCCAAGTGCCTGACACTTCTCTCTTTCCTCAAAGTTGCACCCAAACCTTTTTTCGACGCGTAGGAAAAAACAATACAAGGTCTTGGGCTTCTGTATTTCAGGGAAGTACTTTGTTTCCCTCAGTGGGAGTAACCACCATTCTAAATGTCGTTTTATCAGAATCTGAATGGGAAAAAAGTCCGAGAGTGTCCTGTCTTCATGTTCCACGAAACCTCTGAAGGAGAACTGAAGAGGACGGAGAGACGAGTCTTCCTAGGGGGAAAGAAACTGTTCGAGCGAGGAAAGGGTCCATAAAAAGGCTCAAACATTCCCTCGCCGAGTCCGTTTCCTCCTAAGGAAGAGAGAGACTTTTCTAAACCTCTCGCTAGTCTCTCTTGGAAGGAAATACTCGAAAACCCGAGAATCCATCCGAATCCCCAGATAGACCAAGTTCTGGCTGGGGATCAGTGGGACTTCTCGAGGTCACGAGTTAATCCTAAAGTCTTTTATAAGGTTTAGTGTCCACATCCGGTCCTCAAAACTGTTCCTGACTTTGCTCTGATAAGCAGTGTCTAGATAAAGACGAATACTGATTCTTTTCAGATGAAGCCATCACACATTTTTCAAAAAGGTTCGTGGGAAAACCTGAGGCGCCGTCGACAGCCGAAAAGCCACAATGGCTATGAATTGGAAGATCCTTCCCCCAGTTCATGAAACGGAGGTAATTCTTCGACGAAGGATGGATCGGGACGTGAAAATATCGTCCTGGAGATCCAGGAGGACACCATCCAATCCCTTGGCGAAAGCAGCCGCCAGGACTGAAGCAGAGGGTTCCATTGAGAACTTATGTTTTTGAACAAACTTGTTAGAGCGCTGACATCCAGAATGGTATCCATCCACAGAGGCTTTCGCAACCAAGAAAAGACGATTGTTTAAAACCCGGGGAGCTTGATCCAGCCCAAGTTCTATAGCTCTTTGTCCCAATCTGACCACCATTTGTTGAAGATATCTTTCAACACCAGGGTCCTTGTAATGGCGGGGACAATTCCCCGGAGTTGACGTCAGGGAGGATTGTCCAGGAAAAGGATATGAGATATCCCTTCTGAAGAACCGCATCGACCAAGGATCTGTGTCGATGCGAGTCCAGGCTTCCGCAAATCCCCGGAGCCTGGCACTTACTGGTGTTTGGAGGAGCGCCACTTCACTTTCCCCTTTTTAAAGGGGCGGAACGAGGCTCGACCTCTCTTCTCGGTCGTTTCCTTTTAGCGGTTAACTATAGTTGGAGGGCCGCCTCGACCAAGGGGCCGAACAGGAGTAAGACGCCCACTTTCTTTTCACCACATTACTGGTCCTTCTTCCTGGGACGATGCAGGAGAAGATCTGAGCGCGTTCTCGTCAGCGATCGGGAAGATCCTCCACCACTGTGACCGGGAACAGAAAATCAGACCTAGGGGCGAATAACAAAGTGCTCTTGTGAGTGTGATACGGTTCGTCAAGAAAGCGCTAAACACAAGATTCTTTCTTCAAGAGACCTGCTCCAAACAAGGAAGAAGAAACTTCCCCTGAGCCGTCTTGCACCCGCCTTGTCAATACATGACAGAATGCTAGGAGTTACATACGGTTCTAGCCTTTCAGGGGCATTGAGACTCTGGGACAATCACCCAAGGCGCCCAATCTAGGATTAGCTAAAGACTTTCTAGAATTGTGAAAAAGTCCATGAGGAGATGTGATCCAACTTGAAAAGGCCCCAAAGTAATCTTAGCCGTGGAAGGCCTATGTCTCATGATGCGTATACCAGATGGAAAAGTCAGGCTTACAGCTGAAGCAGGGAGAGTCGAGACCCATATCTCCCCAGTCTGGTACCAAATGCTCTCTATGCCGGTCAGTCTAGGGGGAGGCATCAACAAGACTGTCCTGACTAGCTCCTTCTTAGTCAACAGCATCAGTTATCCAGCGATTGCCAGAGCTCTCTTCATAGAAATGCCGGTCTTCATTCTTCACGGATAAGCCGACGATTCGGATTCTTTCGAGCATGAAAAACAGTGAAGAGGCGAAGGAGGAGGGCAGGGATCAATGGTATCCGTATTCCTGGAGAAGGAGAGCTGTCAAAGAATTTGTAGTTCGACAGTCCTTCCTTACTGTGAGAAGCTCGTCCTCTGATTCCTATTCCATAATCGGATCAGTAGGAGAAGACAACTTCTCGTCCCGGAGTCTGTCTGTCCAACAATTCTCTCAATGGGGACAAAACTCCTAATAGGAGAGGGGCAAGAGAGTGTAAAGAGCTCCTATGTTGATGGCTCTTCGTAGTGGTGGCGCCTCGCGCTGGCTGGCGTCTAGCGCCTGGCTGCTCCTCAAGCGTGGCTGGCGCCTACGCGCCTGGCAAAGATCCTCGCGGCTTGGGCTGGCGTTCTCGCGCCTGACTGACTCGTTCGCGCTTGGTGGCGCCTCGCGCATTATGACTGGTGCTCGCGATCTGAACCGTCTCGCGCCTGACTGAACACTCGGCCTTGTTTGGAAGACTCGAGTCTTCCTGAAAGTCCCATCCTTGCGGACAGATGTTCTCTTGAGCATCACGCTTGGATGAATGCTCACGGCCCGGTTTGTTACTCCGCGCTCGGCTGGAAGCTACTGATCTGGCAGAGAATCCCATCTTGGAGAATCTTCTCGTCTGCCATGCGTTTCTAGCTTGCGACTCTGCTTAGAGGACGCTTCTCGTTCTGTAGGAGCCACGCGCTTGTGTTGCTACGCGGCTTGCTACTGGCGGATCCATATCTTCCAACGAGTCTCTATCTGAGAAATCAAAAGACTCAAGTTTCGCAGCGAGCCTCACTGTCTGATGGGAGAAGGAAGATGAGTCTTCTTAACCGGCCAGTCTACGTTTTCTTACGAGGAAGGATCCTCGAAAGGACTCCTATAGGGCGGAAGCTGTCCTGTACGCCAAAATGATCCTTTTGGAGCTCTCCTGCTGGTCTTCTTGAACGGGATTGAGAGGTTAGACTCGGAAGGCCGTGTTGCCCCCATCCTGGACGGCGAAACCTCTCGCCTTCCTTGAATAGAAGGATGTTCTTCTTCCGAAAATCGTTCCGGCTTTGATCCAAACCAGGAATCTTCTCCAGTGCCTTTTCAGGGGCCTGGACAAGTCCGAATCCTTCCAACCCCCCCCTTCGTTTAGGAGAGGGAGACGCGGACGAAGAGAAGCACCTCTGAGGACGCTTTTCGTAGCGGTCCTGAGCAGGCTGTCTATAACACAGCACCTGCTGAAGGGACGCATGCCGGGGGGAATTCTCCAACAACTCGTTACGGCTTTCGACTTCCTTCTCCTCTGGGCTTGGGAGCTTGGAAGAGTTCTAGGCCCTGGGAGCGTCGCAGAGACGGTCAGACGCCCCCCTCCACACCACTGGGGACAACTCATCACTAAAGGTCACCTTCACCATCCTTACCTTATGGTAGCTCCTTCGCTTTCATCCTGGAGAATCGTACTCGCCTATCAGTTCAGCACATTTACGAGCTGAATCGAATGTCAGTCAGTGAGGGTCCTGATACGAATCATAATTAAGAGAAGAGTTAGAATTATCCAAAGGCCAAATAGGCCTTGTACCATTACCGCCATCTTAGAGCAGCCCTTCTGGACTCTATCCATTCAACTTCTTCAGTAAGGAAGTTAGAGTCTTCATTTCCTCAACCATTCAACCGTTCACCTTATGACAGGTGTTAGAAATAGAACAATCAAAAACCCTACATTTGCGACATACAGTGTGTGAGGATCAACCGAAGTTTCGGTACCTCTTTGCGCCTACATCAACACATTCTCCACAAACACTGAATCAGACATTCTGAAGAACAATCAAAAAGCAAGTCCAAATCAGTCCACAGTAGGCAATGCCAAAAACAACGCATCCAGGTACTTCACCAAAAGTCCAACAAAAAGAGATAATGCTTAGAAAGCGAATTCAGTCAAGAGGTGGGCCGCAACGAAGTGATACCCACCGGCGACAGAAAAAATATAGAGTTAGAAAACGTGAATGGTTCCTAGTCCTGCACCCAGGGCAGGCCGGTAGATCACCTGAGCCTACCTGTAGGAGTGGCGCGAAATTTGAATTTCTGTCGGGGAGACGGAGTCTAGCTATGTATATATCTGACAGGTAAGTTTGATTGTATGAAACCAACTTGACCCGCTAACGCTTGAAGTTCACTCACCTTTTTGACGTGGCTAGGCGAACAGGAATAGAGGATTTCCTCGTCAAATCCCTAAAAGAAGAATTATTGGAAGGTACGAATCTTCAGACATCAACTAATGCAGCACTATATCCCAAGTTCATGGGATTTTTATATTCTGACTTTGAGGTCTCGACAAGACCTAATAAGTCATGTAGATCCTTTTGTCTCGACACCTCCAGACCCTATGCCTAAACGACAGAGGCCAGCATACTTCTACCTGATCGTATATTAACGCTAGGCCACACTTTTTCCAGAGTAAAGAAAGAAATTTGCAATGACGGTTATTAGAGGTACTGAAGAGGATAGCTCATGCGTCCTGGCCACCATCTTCTAAACATTCCACTTCGGATGGTCACACCCGTAATGTGGATGGTATCCTGGCCTTGCGATTGCTTTTGAACGCTTCGCGAGAAAACCCCCTCGCTCTCTAACGAGTCCTCGATAGGTCTGAAGGCAGCGGTCAGGACTTAGAGCGGGGAGGTTTTGTGGATACTGTCGAAGTGGGGTGTTTTGAGAAGAATCGCTCCTTATGGGACGATCTGGAAGATCCACTATCTACTCCAGCAACTCTGTAAACCCAATCTAGGGATGGCCAAAAGGGAGCGATCAAAGTATTCGCCCTGCTGAGGAGGGCAAAATTTCTTATTACTTCCCCTCAGTTGAAGGGGGGAAAAGCGTACCGTCTATTCCCTTCCAATCATGAGGAGACCGTCTATCGCTATTGCTCTTGGATCCGCGATGGGGAGCAATACTTCTCCAACCTATTGTTCCAGTTGGTTGCGAACAAGTCTACGTCGGCATTCCCCATAACCGATCGCCACACTTGAGGGTGGAGAGTCCATTCGGTGGGGAGCACTTGTCCTTCCTGCTTAGCAGATCCAGCTCGAACATTGTTCTATCCCTGAATAAATTCGTCAGAAGAGATATCTGTTCTCTTGCGCCCAAAAGCAACAATTCCCTCGCTGTCTCGTAAAGGGAGAAGGAATGAGTTCCCCCTTGCTTTCCTGATATATGCTAGGGCTATCGCTCTGTTGTCTGAATTGACTCTGACTGATCGATCCTAATATCTGTCTTGAAAGGTGCAAGAGGAGCTAGGTGAAGGGCCTTTCAGTTCTTTTTGTTTATGTGCCAGGACACCTGAGATCCTTCCAGGTTCCGACACTTCTTGACGAATCCAACGTTGCCTCCCACCGACGTTTCGATGCAGTCTGCCAAAACAACGCTCGGAGAGGGGACTTTATGTGCAACGGAATTCCTGGACCGAGTTTCTTCGGGTCTAACCACCACCGAAGATCTTGATTGACCTTGTCCGTTATCTGACTGAATCTTCGAGGCCTGGGAACTTTGTATCCCAGCTTCTCCTTCAGATAATACTGAAGGGGTCTTAGGTGCAGTCTCCCTAGGAAACGAACTGAGTCCACGAGGCGAAATGGTTCCCTAGCAAACTCATCCACTCCTCGCGGAACAATGTCTTCTCTAGAAATCCTGACACTTGGTAAGGCAGCGCTCTATTATCTTGTTGACGCGAGACGCTAGGAAAACCCCGAGATCATCCGAATCACCAGATAAAACTATGATTTGCTGGGGATCCAGCTGGGACTCTCGAGGTTTGACTAGGGAGTCCCAATGACTGCGTATCTTTAAGTTACCGAAAGGTCCTCCAGGACACTGTTTGCTTGACTTGTCGTATTAGCCAGTCGTACAAATACATCGAGATTCTGATCCCCTTCTAAATGTAGCCATGAGAACATTCCTTTAGGATACCCGTGAAGACTTGCTGGGGCGCGAAAGTCCGAAGCAAAGAGCTCGTAATATTGAAAACCACTCTTCCCTGTGAATAAATTCTTAGTATCTTCTTATGCAGGATGAATTGGCACATGGAAAATTGCATCTTGAAGGTCCAGGGATTACCATCCAGTCCCTCTGGACGAAGAGCAGAAAGTACAGAGGAGAAGGGTCTCCCATCGAGAACTCTTCATTGTCACAAAGACGTTTCAGAGCACTTACGTCCCAAACGGCCTCCACCCGCCCGAGGCTTTTGGGTAACAGGAATAGACGGTTGTAGAAAACCTGGGAAGGAGATCTAACCGGTTCTATTGCCCTTTTCGCAACATAAGCTCTACTGCTTGCAGGAGAGCTGACTCTTGACAGGATCGTGTATCTACGCTGTTAACTCCCTTGGAGTTCTTGTTAAGGGAGGATATTCCCTGAGGGGATGAGGGATCCTCGCTCGAGGACGAGAGGTCCAGCTGTCCGCCCCTCTCTTCGCCCAGACTCTGCAAAGTTTCGACAGTCTGGCGCCTACCGGACTGGAGGACTTCTTCTTCCATTTTGCCTTCCCTGCAGGTCTCTGGAGGTCTCTCTGGTATCCGGTCTCTTACCTCTAAAAGGGGTTCTTGAGGAGGAAGAGGCTCCTCGAAAGGGCTGCTGGAAGAGGTCTGCTTATCATTCTTTGAAAAGAAACGCAGGCTTGAATCTCTTTGCTGACTGTGTCAGTAAATTCCTGTGTGGCTTTCCAGCTAATGATTTTGCCTACTCCCTACCGTGTCCTTGGGGAAAAGGTGGTTCGAAAGTGGCGAATATAGCTAAGGCCTGACCTGGGTAGAGGAGGATTAATGACTGGACAGGAAAGACCCATACACTGCTCTCTTTTTCAAAACTCCCGATCAAAAAGAGCAGCCATTCACCGAAACGTCATCACCGCCTGTCCAGACACGATAACACACTCGCTCAATTTTCTATCCATCGTGACAAACTCGGGATCTTGGGCTCGTCTTCGCAAGGGCTCCCAAAGCCCAGTCCACTAAAATTTGAATACCGAGCGGATCCTAAGAGGCCCTTTAGTAGATGGTCCAGTTCACACATCCACCAAGTAGCTTTTGCTGATAGTAGAGCGGCATCCTTGAAGAATCTTACTATAAGGAAAGCGTAATTGCGTCTGCGGATGAAGGCAGTCCTAAGACATAGCGTTCCCGGGGTATCGTACCATCTCCAGGGTTCTACCCGTCAACTTTGAAGGAGGGCATGAAAAAACAGTCTTGCCCGCTCTCTTTTTATTACTCTAAAGCCATTCTACAAATCCTTTGAAACGCTTTTTCTTTTTTCATACAAGGGATGGACGCCATTTTTACAAATGAGGATGCTTTTGGAGACTTCGTCCGATAGCAAGATCCTGGATGAGGGCGGATCCGCTGGTTGAAGCTTATCTCGAGCTCCTGCAAAAAACAAGGGACATCTCTTATCACTCAAGACTAATACATCCAAGGTTAATTATTCATCCGAGACTTCTTCTAGTCTCCGGTGTCGGGATCCTTTCGGAGAAGAGCGGTTCTTAGTGTCGAGGGACTTTTGTCAAGGAAGAAGAACGGTGCTCGTGTGCAAAATCATTGCTACTACAAGGCGCAATAGCAGTTCTTAAACGCACGAGATCTTCTCTCAAGCACCTTGTTTCCTACCAGGTGAAGAGGCTCCACTCTCCGAAGAACTCATTAAAGTGCGAAGGGGTTCTTACTCCTGACCTAAGTCGTACAAGGAGCCTGGCGCCTACTCGACTCCCTGACGCCTGCTCGACGCCTCGTCTGTTAGACTCATGGCGCCCTACCCGGACGCCTGACGCTTTTGCTCGATCCTGCAGCTGACTTGATTTCGCGCCTGATTGATCCTGTCGGCTTGTCGTGACCGCCGTAGGCTCTTGACGCCTTCACAAGACTCCTGGAGGCTGTAAGGCTCTATACTCTGTGATCTTCTTGGCGCCTTACAAGGCTCTGTCAACTCTATGTTCTAACAAGCTCCTGCTTCTTAAGGCTCTTGGACGCCTATCCTGATCCTCAGAGAGGAGTCCGACTCTGACTTATCATAGAGACGTAGCTGACCGCTTGCTCTGCGACGCGGCTACCTCTGGGAAATTTCTTCCTATAGATAGGAGAGGATCTTTTAAAAGGGAGAACGATGAGAGCTCTCGGTGACGAGCGCATGCTAGAGTGACAAAATCTCTCTACCAGGAGAAGAAAATTTTGATCTCTTCACTGGAAGGGAGGAGGTCTTTCTTCGAGACGAATCCTTATTTAGAGCGCATACCAAGGAGGATATTTGCTCCGTAGATTTAAGCAGGGAAAAAGCCGTTTTTCGGATCTTGAGGCGCTGGAGACGGTTTCTACCCCCCTCTTACTAGTCGAAGGAAAAATCCTCTGGAAATCGTCTGGCGAAGTGCTTTTAAAAAGCGGTCTCCTTTCGGCGCTACCCACGATATCTTCAGAGGACGAGACTTCGAAAGCAGAGCTCCATCCACGCATGGACGAGGAGGAGTCCGAAGCAGAAAAACATCTTCCAGGATGCATTTTCTGCGGCTATCCAAGGGCAGCCGGGTCATTACTTCAGGGCTGCCGAAGGGACGACTGATCGTTGGGGGATGCTCAACATCCTAACTGCGGCTTTTGACATTCCTCCCTCCCATGGTCCTGGGAGTTTGGAAGCGGTTAGGCATAGGAGCAATGCGGAGCCGATCAGACGCCCCCTCCACGTGCACTGGGTCACTGTCGTCACCGACACTCTTACCTTGTGTTTCCATAGCTTTAAGCTGCTCCTCTGAAGTCCCTGATCGAGGATCTCAGTTTTTTCCATTTCTGAAAATGAAATCCTTAGATTCAACCAGGAGAAGGGGATGGAGGGTATGGGAGAACTCATACAGTGTTAATTTCTGATTTCAGGCTCAAAAGAACAAGATCTACTCGAGCTTCTAGCTGACGCTTTCACTAGCTCTAGTCTTCTCCTTTTTCTTAATATAAGAAGCTAAATCCTTCATCCTCGCTACGAAAGCCCTTCACATTCAGCCACAAGTTGCTATCAAAGACATCAGACCTCTACATTAATACAAAGCGCATGAGGACTACCTTGCTGTAAACAACCTAGTCTGCATTTTCACTTGCCACAAACCCTAAACTTAGGTGTACTTAACTTCAGCCATCTTAATAGGAAAAAACCAAATCCAAGACCTAATCCAGTTCAAAATAAGCGTAAATATGCAATCCGAGAATAAAACAGAGTACTTCACCAAATGAGTCAACCAATTCTCGGCAAATGAGCAGAATTCCAATCAGGAGAGACCAAACAAAGTTGTTGCCCGGCTCAGCGACAGAGAAAATCGGCTCAAGAAAACGGGAAGGTTGGGATTCCATCCACCCAGCGGCGGGAATTGGTAGATCACCTGACTCCCGGTTAGCAGTGTGCCGCGAGTTTGAATTCTGTCGGGACGACGGAGTCATTAGCTAAGTAATATCTGCCTGGTAAGTCGCATGTTAAAAAACCTTTTTTTTTTTATAAGTTTATGGGTTTTTTTTATATTTTTTGGTCTTCATGTATTCCTTTATAACTTTTAGTTTAGGTAATATATATTTTTTGGCACCTTTGGTGTTTTTATAGTTACGAAAACATCTGAATTATAACTATCTTACAGTATATTTGTTGTACCGTGCCATAATATAACATTGATGTAACTGAACATTTCATACAAATTGGTAAACATCAGATAATTAGGTTAAAAGAAAATTTGTTAATTATTTTAGATCTTTATAAAAAAAAAAAAGGGAGGGGGGTTAGTTGTATAAAAAGAAACAATCATGTAATCATAGCTTTACAGAGCAGGGCAATATTCATTTCAGTTGAAATAGGTAAAAAAGACATTCAAATAAAAAGAAAAATTTTCAAAAATAAAAACCATTTGCTTGTTAACTAAAACGTTAGCACAGGTAAATATGAAGCAAAAATAGTTATTTCCACATCTATAGTTCAAGTACCTAGGTCACAAACGACTGGATTCATATAAACAAGAAAATTTCAAAATAAACACCATTTGGTGGTGATAACCACAAATGTACAGTGGTTAACAAAAATCAAAATCAAATCAAAATGATATTGTTAACTACAATAAAGTTTTGTACATACTTACATGGCAGATAATACTAATTAGCTATAGTATCGACGGTCACGACAGAATTTCAAATCGCGGGCAAGACGCGAAAGGAGGTCAGGTGGTTACCTTACCCGCCGCTTGGTGGGGATGTACGAACCACTACCGTAGATTGTCAGATTTTCTCTTCCACGTCTACTGAGGGGAGCTGGGTGGGCCATAATCGTTTATATCGGCCAGGTAATATGTACAAAAACTTTATTGTAGTTTAACAATATCACTTTGGTACATGAACTTCCGAAAGATATATACTTAGCTGATGTGGCACCCTTGGTGGAGGGTAAGAGACAGCTCATTAATACAGGTAAGACGGGACAAAACGAATGTTGTAGGATATAAAAACCTGGATCTCACCTTTTCAGGATGAAGACTTTCATAGATACTATCTCTGAGTCTGCATTGCCTGGGAGCTACAGCTAGGACGTTGGACATGATGCATGAAAGACTCTCTGGATATACCACTGGGATATGTAGATCCACTATGTGTGAATCCAAGTCGGATGCTGTTAGAGGGACCTTGTCCGCTCTACCTAACAGATTCCCTTACCACTACTCTGCAAGGATCACAAACCACCACCACCTAACCAAAATTACAAGGTTAATATTACGACAAAAAGAAGGTGCCTCCTCAAACCTCTTTCGACAACCAAAAACAACAATAGAAAATATAGGGTAACATATAAAAAATTTACACAGGATAAAGTTTCAGCTCCCTGCCATACAGCACCGAACCGCCGATACGAAAGGACCCAAGGCGAAGCATTATCATATGTGATTTTACACACGTAGGTAGTGGTTTTTGCGAAAACGATTGGCATCTCCAAAAAGTCGCCTCATCAAGTTCCGCACAGACATATTTTTTCTGAATGCAGCGAAGCTGCGATGGCTCTCACTCGTGAGCTTTCACTTTCAGAGTCTAAAATGATCTTCCTTACAGGCAAAAAATGTGCCTCTGGAAGAAGGCTTCTCAGGAAAAAAAGGAAAGAGCATTTCCTTCGACATGGGCCGAGTGGGTCCTTTACGGCGCACCAAAGCCACATCTTGATTAGCACTTAAGTTGTTTCCTTCCTTTAAGGAAATACTTCATAATTCTCAATAGGGCAAAGAGTTCTTCAGGGGTGTGGTGCCTTCTTACCCTACTAGAAAAGAAAACTACGAATTTCAAAGCTCATGGGCCCAAGGGCTGATGGGTTTCATCTTTGCAGGAAACTGGAAGAAATGAACACACATAGAATCTTCCTTAAACCTACATGCCATCCAATAGCTTGGGAAGCTCACTACTGTCTTAGCTGTAGCTAGGGCCAAAAGGAAGATAGCCTTCTTCGTCAAATCCGTGAAAGAGGCTAAGCCAGGATGGTTCGAATCAGCGATCCAAGGAATTGTAGGACTACGTAGATTCCAGTTCTTGGTACTCATGAGGAAGCTTAATGTTTTCAAATGATCTAATACAGATCATGCAGGTCCTTATCACGGATATATTTAACCTCTATGGCGAAATACCGCCGCCAACATATGCGGTATCCTTAATAGTTGACACAACTAGATGAATTCTTCGTTGAGGAAAATAAGGAAATCGCAATTTGAGGCACAGAGTACTGGAAGAGGAAAGGTTCTTCCTCTTGCACAACGTCTGAAGACAGCCCCAATTTGCTGGTATACATGACAAGGGGAAGGTCCTCGCTCTTGCGAGGCTTTAGCAGCTGTTGCTGAAAAGGCCTTTCGCTCGACCAAACTTTGGACAGTCTGAAAACAGTCAAACGAGAGCGAGGAGATTTGTGGTACTGTCGAAGATTGGGGTTGTTATCTGAGTAGATCGCTCCCTTCGCGGGAGCGATCTTGGAAGGGTCCACCAAAAACCATTCCATACCTCTGTGAACCATTTTGGGTGGCCCAATAAGGGATAGCGATTAATGGTAAGTCTGTTGGAATCGGGATCTACGAAACTTCTTGGATGGTTAGCCCCAGGATCTTGAAGGTGGGGGGAACGCGTTAGACGTCGAGGTCCGTTCCAGTCTAGAAGAGAAGAGCATCTATTGTTACTGCCTATGGATCTGATCATCGGAGAGCAGTAAGGAATCCAGCCTCTTGTTCTTTGACGTGGCAAAGAGGTTATGTGGGCCTCTTGCCCCATAACTTCCACAGGCTCTGGCTACATCCAGATGAAAGGGTTCCACTCTGTGGGAAGACCCTGATCTTTCCTGCTGAGGAGAATTGCTCTTACATTCCTTTCTCCATGCACGAAACTGGGGAGAAGCTGATTCCTACTTTCTTCTGCCACAGAAGAAGGTCTCTTGCTGTTCGTACAGGAGAAGGGAAGCGTCCCCCCCTGTTTCCTGATGTATGCATAGGAGCTGTTAGTGTTGTCTCGTTGACCTGCAATATCGATCTATGACTTTGGGCTCGAAAGCCTCAGAGCACGACCACACAGCCATCAAACTCCTTTCTGTTGATGTGCCAGGCTACCGGTTCCCCACCCAGGTACCTGACACTCGCTGGTCCCAGAGTTGCCACCCCTACCCAGTCCGACGCGTCGGAGAAAACAACACCGGTTGCGGGGTCTGTGATTGATAGACGTACCTTCGCAACAAAGAGGTTGGGATCTGTCCAACCCTAAGAGATGTTTCTTCGAATGTCCTGGGATAACGACAGGAGAGAACGTCAAATCCTGAGAACGACGACTCCAATTCCGATGAAGAAAGAATAGCGAGTGGTCTCAGGTGCAACCTTCCTAGGGAAACGAATTGCCCAGAGAGGAGAGCGTCCCAGCAGACTCATCCACTCCCTCATGTGAATACTTTCTTTCCTAAGAAGGTTGTTACTCTATCGAATCCTCGGGACTATCCTTTCCTGCGAGGGAAAAAGCCCGAAAACTCAGAGAGTTCATCGGTATCCCGAGATACACACACTCTTGCTCGGGAATTAGTGATGACTTCTTGAATGACGAGAAGTCCCAAAAGCCTTCGTCAATTCTAAGTTAATTGTAAGTCCTTCAAACAACGATCTTCGGAATTGCCCTTATTAGACAATCTGTCGAGGTACAGGATATCCTCACCCCTTTCAAATGAAGCCATTGAGCACATCCTCAAAATTCCGTGAACACTTGAGGGGCCGGCGAACGAGGCGAAACAAGAGCCCTGAACTGAAAAATTTCCCCCCCCCATAATGAATCTGAGAAACTTCCCTCGAGGAAGGATGGATCGGTACGTGGAAGTAAGCGTACTGAATCCAAGGGCAAACCATCCAGTCCCCTGGACGAAGTGCCGCAGCAATGAGAGAAAGGCGGTTTCCATCGTAGAAACTTCTTTTTTCTTTTTTTACGAAGAGTTCAGGGCGCTTACTCCAACACGGTCTCAATCCCCCTGAGGACTTCGGAACTAGGAAAAGGCGTTGTAGAAGCCCGAAGAATGATGGTCTGTCCCTAGTCGATAGCCCCTTCTCCAGGGGCCCCACCTGATCTACTGTAGATGGAGAGCGTGTGATTCATGATGGGGTCTTGAACGGCCGTTCAGTTCCCTTGGGATGGCCGTCAGGGAGGTCTTTCGACGAAAGGGAGGACGGTAACCTCTCCTCAAATAGAAAGGCGTCCTAAGGATACGCCCCTTTTTGGGCCCAGACTTCTGCAAACTCTAAGATTGGCGCCCACCGTTGATTGAAGGACTTGCAAGTATTTGGCGGGCCTACAGACTTCGGCAAAAGTCTTAACCTATTGAAGGTCTACGACCTCTAAAGTAGAGTATTCTTGATGAAGATGCCCCATAGAAAGGGTTCTCGAACACTCGCCTTTTCCTTTTAGCCTTAGTAGGGAAGGAAAGGCGAGGTTTTTATTGCCGACTGTGCCAAAAGGTCCTGGGTGGCTTGGCCGAAAGTGACCTCGCAAATGTCCTGCAACTCGAGTTTCGGGAACAAACTGAGTAGACAGAGGAGCAAACAGCAAAGAAGACCTCTGAGCATGGGAAGACCGAATTCGTTAAGAAGGAACAATAAACCGACCTCTTTTCACGATCCCGGCCCATAAAAGGGAGGCATTGACTCGCTCCGTCTCTTACCGAATGTCCATACAGACAAAACACACCATAAGATCTTCGGCGACATTGACTCATGGCACTTCAATTTTCTTGGCAGGAATCCCAACGACCAATCAAGGACGTAAATCTTCTAGGCACTCATAAACATACCTTTGAGAAATGATCCAATTCATTCATTGCCCAAGCGTCTTAGCAGAGTTAAGGGCAGTTCTCCTTGTCGAATCTCCAGTGCCGAAAAAATACGAATCAGCGAAGACTGTAGACCCAATCCTAAGGGCTCTCCTGTTTAGTACAGAAACCGGGTCCTGGATAAACTTCGAAGAGGAAAAGCGAACATAGTTTGCCCCGCTTCTCTTGGAAGCCACCAGGACACAAAAACTCTCAGTGCCTTCTTCATTAGAAAGGAGTTGGCGATCTCACACAAGCAGAACTCTTCGCTGTATTAGCCGTGACAAAATTGAGTGAGGAGAAGGAGGAAGCGTAGGCGTAGGGAAAATTTTAATAATAAAAAAAAAAAAATTTTTAAAAATATCACCAAAAACTGTAAAAAGTAGCTCTGTAAGCTTTCTTGTAATAAGAGACAGTCAGAAGAAGTGTTGGTCCTCATACGAAACTTCTAGGAGTACTCTCGAGGCTGAACGCGGAAGGGAAGATCCTTATGGACGAAGGGATCCTAGCAGGGAGTTGAGCGAGAGGTTGGAGACCTGCCCTCTATTAGAAAGAGTTCAACATTCCACTGGAGAAAACGATGAGAAGATAGTAGTCTACGATGAGACTCCCTTTCTTCGAGGTATTACGGAATCTCAAGCCGAAGGAGAGTAGGGTCCTATCCGAGAATCCTCGGGGAAACATCCAACAGGGCGCTTACGAGGAGGCTGCGGCCTACTAACTCTATGAGCCTATACCTGAGGCGAGCGTGCTGCCAGGAGAAGAGAGCTATCGAGAGACAGAGCGCTTGCGCCGGCTCTCCATACCTGTCAGTTTGCGTACTGAATCAAAGGAAGTCCCGACTGGAAGGCGAAATGAGCCTATAGGAGAAGGGGTGCTTGCGAGACTCTTGACGTCTAAAAGAGGGTGAGGTCTAACATTCAGGGAAGGAAAGGGCGCTTCAAAAACTAACGAGAGCCTACTTGGAGAAGGGCGACACTTCCGGGATTTACTGGTGCCTACCAAGAGACAAACGGTCAGGAGAAGTGGCGCATAAGAAGCGGTGAGGAGCGCCTACACGGAGAAGGGCGCTTGAAAGACTCTTGTTGCTGCCCCTAGGAGAAAATCAGGAGTAGGACGCCTTAAAAGAGGGCGAGCGCCTACTAGGAGATCTATGTGCAGTAGGTGCTCTTGGCGCCTACCCTGCGTAGGGAGCGGGCTACACAGTAGGCTGTCTATATGCACAGGACTCCTACAGACTCTAGCTGCCTGTCAGGGAGACGTAAAGATCCGACACTCGAGGCGAGTGACATCTGGAAGAAGAACGCCTACTTGCTATAAGGGCGCCTTCTATGAATCTTGAGGTGGCTGAGGAAGAAAGTTTCAGCGAGGGAGTGAAGAAAATCGCGGTGAGAGCAGGTGCAGTGCGCTTACGGAGCGGGAATCAATCGGGAGAAAACAAACTTCTTTCTCCATTAGAGCGTGCCTACGATGTTGGCGTCTTGAAATACGAAAGAGAGCCAGGCGAGCGAGGGGGGCGCTCACCGAGCGTGATGGCGGCGCTCACTCTAGCGAGGCGCGCTCACGCGAGCACCCACCTTCATACGAAAACCTCCCCATATGAAGGAGAAACGATCCTCTGAAGAGCGGCGCCTAGACTCTTGATCGGAAAAAGAGAAGAAAACGTCCTTCTTACTACGTGATCTAAAACTGCTGAGAGTCTGCATAGCGTCGTGATCTGAGATTGACAAGTCCCGCGAGTACTCTCGTAGGAGAATCTTCGTGTCTTCCCGGAGAGGCGCCGAGCTGCGGAGCGCGGAGAAGAAAACGATCACAGGATTCTTGGGTTTTTTCGCCTCCACGACGATGCTTCGGGAAAACCTCAGGACTAGAAGCCAAAGGACTGCAGGTGAGCCTTCAATCCCTCTGACGGGCGCGACGCATCCGGGGAGAGTTCCAACCTCTTCGGGGAGGGAGACGACGAGGGAGACGCATGGGCGTCGGAGTCCTTCTTGTAGCGATCCGACGGGCAGCCTGGGATGCTTACTTCAGGATCTGCCGAGGGACGCCCTGACGGTGGGGCTCTCCCTAGCCCTCCTGCGGCTTTCGACTTTCCACTCCACTTGAACTGGGAGGTCTGGAAGAGGTTAGGCATAGAGGCACTAAGGAGCCGGTTCAGGACGCACCCCCACAACACTGGGGGACACTGCATCTGATCAAATAACACTCTCATTACCTTCCAACTGACGAAATCTTTTGATCCCAATAGAAAGATTCTTGGCTTTTCAGAGCTGCCGCCTCCGAAGGCGAATCTTCGGCTTCGGTGCGGGGAGACGGGGCAGCCACTTGGGAAGAGGATTTAATTCTACGTTAGTTACTATTAGGAATCCACACATTCCAAACTCATCATTCTAGATCTGCTAGAACTTCTAGAGGAAGCATACGCATCTATCAGTCCAACTTCCCAATAAGAAGAGAGAGCCTTAATTCTTTTCATTCATCCCTTGACATTCATTACAAGGGTTAGCAAAAGCACAACTCATCCCCTGAAATTATGCAAACCGTTTGTGGGGTCTACACTAAGCTTTCGGCGACACTCAAAAATTACATCCTTTCATTCACGGCAGACCCTAAACAAAACCGGAAGTTTTAACTACCGATTCTAGATCAGACATCTTTAAAGAAAATCAAATCAAAATCAAAAACGGTCCACAATCAGCGTATGCCAAGCCAAACAAAGCGAATCGTCACCAAAAGAAGTCCAACTAACTCCAGGCAGGGAGAACGAAAAACTATCGAGAGGAACCGACAACAGTTGTTTATCGTCCCGCGACAGAGAAAAATCTGACAAGCTTAGGGAGTGGTTCTTACATCCGCCACCCAGCGGCGGTAAGGTAGACCACCTGACCTACCTGTCGGTGTGCCCGAGATTTGAATTCTTTCGGGAACGTCGGAGGAACTATAGATAAGTATAGTATCTGTCAGGGAAGTTCATGTACAAAACATACAATTTTAAAGAATAATAATAATAATAAAAACGACTCGTAAATTACAAGGCATCTGCTCTCTCTCCCCTCCTCGCTCTCTCTCTCTCTCTCTCTCTTCTCTCTCTCTCTCTCTCTCTCTCTCTCTCTCATGTACAGTGTTTGAAGTATTGCAGTTAAACAAAACTTGGACTTTCAACCATAGGGTTATAAGATATATATATATATATATATAATATATATATATATATATATAGTATTATATATATATATATACTATATTATATAGATTATGGAGATTGTTAATTTTCGGCCATACAGATTATGGAATATTAAATTTTGTTAATCCCTCTTAAAGTGTATGGATACATCATACTTGTATGTCAATAATATAGGGCCACAGAATTGTGTGATTTATCATTACAGCGTTGTTAAAACTGGGTGGCACAAAAAATGAAATAAACCTTTAAAAAAAACAAACATACCTTGGTAGCACACAAAAATAAAAAAAACTGTAAAAAAACCATATTTCAGGGTTTAAACCAAAAAACATGGTTTAAACAAAAAAAAACAAGGTTTTTGGTTTACAAAAAAAAAAAAGGTTTTTGGTTTACAAAAAAAACATTGGTTTCTGCCAACCCTGAGTCACTGCGTGCACACCACATATATACCTTTCTAGACGTTAACATACAGTGAAAATACTTGAAAGAATGGGCCCTGTACCTCATGAGTATCGAAAGGTGCTAAGAATTTCTGGACACTCTTTCAGCTATTGGTGAGCTGGGGGATTAACCTAGTACTACTCTTGACTACTTAAAGCTCATTTAATATGTAGCACACCTGCCATTCTTTTTCCAGCCACTTCATTGCACAAGTTTTATATATGTACGTACTGTCAGTGGAACAACACTGAACTATACACTCTTGTCATTTCATTATAGAATCTTCCTTCTACGTAGTACTAGGAATCACAGTTAAAAAATTATATTATGGAGAGAAAATCTCATAATTATATTTCATAATAGAATGAAGATCCACCATCTATATGCAGAGCTATGTATGCTGACCATCCCTTCTAAACTGAAATATGACTGCAAAACATTACAGAATGGATATTTAATGCACACAGCTATTTCTGTTACTAAAACTTCCTTTAAACCAGATTCATTACAGGCTATCCCTGGTTATTGGGGGGGGGGGGGGGGGGTTTCCGTTCTTGGCAGGGCGCTGATAACCAAAAACCTCCATTAACCGAAACTCTGCAATTTATGGTGCAGAGTTTCGGTTAATGGTGCTGATAACCGGTTAAAGGCACCTCTGTTAGGCATGTGTTGGCACCATAACTCTATTATTGGAACCTTATGGCGTAACTGATACTCGGCCTGTTACGGCGCCATAAATCACCGATTTTATGGGGCTAGCCAAGCACTGTAAAACCAGATCGCCATTAACCGAGTCCGCCGATAACCGGGGACTGCCTGTATTATTCATCAAATTCTATATGACAGCCTCTATTGTAGCTATCAAACTATTTCCATTCTTGTTGAAAGTATTTCTCATCTTCTCACCTATATAAAACAAAGTCATCACCCTACCACCCTACTTACGAACATTCAGATACGAACAGACAAGTCCCAAGTTAACATTGTGTTGCCAATTCAACTCATTTTTTGATGATTCAAATTTCCTATAGTATTTCCTCTCCTCATAGGAAATGTTTAGTATGTATTTTTGTCAACAGATGGTGGTGTGCTTTGTACACTTTGTGAACTTCAAATGTCAGACGTCACTCCTGCGAAATTCTCCTACCAAGGGATTCAGGGCCGTTGCAACACAGTTTTTCAGCAACACCTTTTTATCAAAGCATCGGATAAGGGTGAAAGCTGGCAAGTGTACAGTGGTCCCCTAATATTCGCATTTTGCGCACCAGACCCCGTGTACATATGGGGGAAAATGTCTAAACTGTGGTGAGCATGGTTTGTTGTCCCCTTAACTGAATTATCATTACCATTCTCAATTATTATTATATCATTATTGTTATAATTATTATGTGGAGGTTTCACTGCTACTTTCACAGCAGTTGTTGGGACTATGTAAGTTGTTAGCTTGGAATTCTTCCATTTTCTCAATATTTGTATTGTTTCTACTTTAACAAATACAGTGAACACCCCCATCTTCGTGCACTTCAGATTCGCTCATTTCTCTCTGGAACATATAGTATACCCATTATACACGGAAAATTTGCCTATTTGCGGTATTTTTCTATGAGAAATATCCCCAAATTCCTGCTTTTTTTATCATTGTCATCATAAAATGCACTTCTTGAGATAAAACTAATAAAAGTCTGAACTGAAGTGCTTTGCTGTATATACTATGCTGAGCAAATAATTGCAATTCACTCGACTCTTATGAAAAACATTGCATTCTATAAAAATAAAAAAAAGTGTACATCACATGCCAGTAAATAAGCATTAGTTTATTTATATATGTATACCATTATCATTATTCAGAAGATGAACCCTACTCAAACAGAACAAGTCCAGAGGGGCCATTGACTTGACATCCAAGCTTCCACAGAATATGGTGTTCATTCAAATGTAGTAACAGAAAGTAATTGTAAATACAGACCAGTACTGGACATGTCATAAGAAAAAGATTAATTTACAAATGAATAAATAAAAATGTAAGTAAAATACGAGAATACAAGTAGAATAGTATTTGGGTAGAAATGTCTAACATCTCTGCTTGAACTTTGGAAGTTCCAATAGAAGACCAATGGGGTCAAAATAAAACTCTTACCTGAATGCCAGGAGACGCTCTAATATCGGGTCCTTCGTGCGCAGCACTGTCCCCTATGCTCCCCTGAGATCGACTTCTGTCTTCTAACTTGGGTAATTCGTTACTATGCAAAACACTACTGGAAGTTTGTGACGCATGTTCGGAACCCATATAATTTTCACTAGTTCGAGCACGCTTTGGCACTGGTGTGTCGGAACTGTCACTGGCACAAGTTCTAGTTCTACTGGATTCAGGCTGTGAATTTCTGTAACTGTTGCTTCTGTCCCTAGTGTCATTTCTCTTACTCAGACTGTTGTTTTCAACTGCCTTGGGAGGCTCGTCAGGGACGGCCAAACCCTTGATCTGAAACAGTTCTGCCACTTTGATGAGTCTCGAGAGATCATTTTGCGCAACACTCACTGAGCCCAAGTACATATAATTCAAGAGAGCCTCCAGTTCGTCACAACTCACATCCCTGAGCACTATTACAGGATGCTTGCAGGGAGTCTGTTCAAATATCTTTTCAAAATATTCACTACAGGTTGAAAGCACCAATTTGTGCAGCTGGTAAAACCGTCCTTCACACGAAAGTGTAACATCCGTGTAGCGCTCCTGAAAGTTTTGGAAAGCATACAGGATTAGAACAGCTAATAGGTACCAAGAGTACAGAGAGAGCAATCACACACATACTTATCTATATCAAAATATTGCACTAGTACTTGCCTATTTTGGGAACAGTTCATTGCATATGTTGATGTCTTGATAAAGTAGATAGATAGAATATAAAATTCATGCCAAAGGCAAAGCTCTGGGACCTATGAGGTCATTCAGTGTTGAAATGGAAACTGACAGTAAAAAGGCTTGAAAGGTATAACAGGAGGAAAACCTCAAAGCAGTTGTACGATGAATCAACTGTTAGAAGGGGCAGAAAGTATACCTATGGAAGAAAGAAAATATGAACAGAGTTACAATAGAAGGAATGAAAGGGGCTGCAGCTGGCAGTTGAAGGGACACTGCAAAGGACCTTAAGTACAGTAATGCCTACTGTGCACTGAAAGAGGTGCACTGACAGCACTACCCACAATAGAAGTTAAATTACACAACATTGACTCAAGGAAACACACAAAGCTTACCCTTAATCTGACTGTTGAGAGCGTCTTGAAAAACGTTGTGCTGTGGTTGTTCCACGTCAAAGCAAGCATGCCATCCCCCATTTTGGTTGGATTTCTGTGAACATAAAAATTCAAATTAAAAAAATATCAAAATGCAAAACTGCTAGTATTATATGAGATACTGATTCTACCCTTCTGGTTACTAAAAACCTCTAAAAAGGGGGAATGTTCTAATTAACACCAAGATTCTACAGGGGAAAGCTGGGGCATGGGGTTCCCAAAATATGTCTGGTAGCACACTTGTTCTGGTTTATCTCGGATATAAGTTTGGCATTATTATTTCTACTACTCTGTAGACTGATTTTTCATTATACCTAATATTGCAACTTAGGTATGCTGTATATAAAAATTGGGAAAAACTGGATAACTCGCTTCTGATTGCCACATCTTTTGGGAGACACGGAGTTAAAATTCTATGGGTCCGTATCCCCTAAGGCATGATTGTGTTTAATTACGTTCCTTTATTACCTTTCTTTATTTACAATCTCTGCTTCTGTAAGCAGATAAACTGCTCATTTATTTACTAGGGTAAAAAACCGCATGGTACAGGGGTGGACCATGTACGATCAATGTGTACAACCCCAAAAAAAGTACATTATAACGCGTCCTGGTAAACATCAGAGATGGGCATAGTTCCGACCTTGTTGTTGTTAAAGGAACGGAGCTAAAGGAACCGATTCCGGTGTTAGGACGCCCGTATAATGTACTTTTCTTGGGGTTGTACACATTGATCGTACATGTCCACCCCTGTACCATGCGGTTTTTTACCCTATTATTTTCCCGACTCAATAATTTTTTTATAAATGTGTGTGCTGATCTTGACTTTACGTAATGCAGTGAATATGGACCCTAAACTGTAAACTACCCCTGTAGAATAACCCCTTAACTTCCTAACCTTGCTCAGAGTGCCATACCCTGACCTGGCTGGGAGGGCTTTATATGCCCCCCCCCCCCCCCCCCCCCACCCCCCCCCCCCCCCCCCACCCCCCCCCCCCCCCCCCACCCCCCCCCCCCCCCCACCCCCCCCCCACAAGTAGCCTAACACTAAACATTGGAGACAATGGAGTTCGTCTCCATTCAGAGGTAGTCCCGTCATTCTGCAAACTACCCTAGATCAAGATGTAGCATTTTGGGAGGGGGTCCAGAGGGGTGAAGAAGCCTCCCTCCCTCCAAGGTCAGGGCACAGTAAAGTACCTAAGTGAGGTTAGAAAGGTAAGGTCAAGTTAGGTCAGGACCTGGTAGTATTCTCGGGAACGTTGGTCTAGTTTTTGTCCATTGAACCTGTGGCCTTCCTTCACTTGCCCTAACCCCCTAACCTAGCCTAGGGCACCAGGTCCATACCCTAGTGCATGAAATTAGTCTGAAAACATTCGTGAACTTAGTGGGGTAAAATACCAAGTGGCCGGCCTCTACCATAGCGCAACCACGTTCCCAAAAATTGGAGAGTATGGCCTTAATTTGTGACCTGGGAGAAAAACTGCACTTCGAGAGGAAAGTGGAAGTCCGAGAAGTGTGCTTCTGATATGGCGGGGGCTTCCTATATAGTAATGTCTGTACAGGGTTACAGGACACGTTAAAGTACTTTATCGGGAAGGTGGTCACACTACAGCGGAGCTGGCCTTTCTTTATTTTACCCTGAGTAAACCAGAATGAGATTTTTTTTTTTTTTTCCTACTAGGTATACCTACTAGTAGGTAAGCTAAACTAGGTAGTAGTTTTGTGATTTCTCCAATACCCCCAAAAAATGGAATTTCTCCCCCTGTGGTTCCCCAAACTGTAGGATATACTACGTAGGTATAAGGGTGAGGAGTCCCCAAGAATATCGCTAACAGTACTCACTAGTTAGCCTAGTAGGTACTGGTAGCTAAACGAATGTCAACTCATGAAAAACGTTAAAACATGGGGAAATAATCATATGCTACCTATTTTAACGTCCAAATTACGGTAATTGTTTATATGAGCGCCATTATAAATAAAAAACGATGACTACGGTAATAGGCTACTAGGCCTAGCTAGCTAATGAATGACTCCAAGTACGGGACAAGAATGAAAAAGATCCTCCCGTAAACCTTAGTGAGGAATCCCATTCCTAAATGATAACAGGGCCACCGTAAGTCACCTATAGAATAAACGTACGACCAACCTGGCAGAATGGAAAACGTTCCTAGACAAGACACACTAGCCATTAATTAACGTAAACGATTCAGTGCTCCTACTACAGTCGGTCCATCTGAGCCGCCATAAAACGACGTGATGGGGTCCTAAAGAAATTCGAATTCTAAACCCCCAAATATCCGGTTTCCTCGACCAACAGCGGTTATACATACCTGCGCAGACGAAATTCGGACACCAGGACTTCGGCAGGAACGCTGTCAGGAGTGACTGGACATCGTCGCACGCGGAAATGACAAGAAAATGTTGGGCGGACGTCGGAGTCTGAGCACCAACTCGATATTGACTGAGGGAGGCCGCTTTGTTTACAATAATGGCCGCAACTCCCCAACAAGCCCGAGTCAGGCACTACTTATGGGATAAAATCGTGTTCTTTTGATACTAGCTGACATTAACCATATATAGAAATTATATCAAACGTTAGCGCATTCTCAAACGACCACTGGGAGAGACATATGTCCGACAAACTCGAAATATATTTCGGACGATTCTATGGCGGGTGTTGCCGTCTTCTTGATCTTGCGCATTTGTCAACTGTCACCCATTCCGGATGCAGACAGCAGCTGTCATTAAAGAAAAGGAATATTTAACTGGCTTATTTAACTTAATCGGTTTTATGACATTTTAATATTACGCAAACGTTTTGTATGTACGTTTACTCATTTCCGGTCTTTTCCCTCAAACGTTCGCAGTAACAACTTTTTTTTAATCCTCGTCCATTTGATGGCACTACGATGTCAGTCATATACGTCTTTGTTATGGAATTTATACTTTACAGCAAGGGCAATATTATCCTGATCATTTCATACCTGGATATAACTAAACTGCTACTATCTTCTCAAATAATTCATGCTGTAGTATAAATATAAACAAAAACCGACAACTATCATCCCTATCGGCGAGTTGGCTGTAATAATTACAATGCCACTTTAACGATCACATAGCTGTACGTTTT
Source organism: Macrobrachium nipponense (assembly GCF_015104395.2). NCBI lineage: Eukaryota > Metazoa > Arthropoda > Malacostraca > Decapoda > Palaemonidae > Macrobrachium > Macrobrachium nipponense. The sequence goes on from NC_061091.1 coordinate 65,289,939, forward strand.
GTAAATGCTACTATATGTTCTATCTTCAGAGTATCTTCGTTTTCATATCTTTCATTATTACATCAGCTTTACTAATGGCATCTTCAATCGTTTCGAGAGGAAGATAGACATTATTATCATCAGCGTATAGGTTCTAAATGAACGTGTGTAGAATTCTATATAATTCAATTTTGTAAATGCCTAAGTAGAAGTGGACCCAGGACAGTGCCTTGAGGCATTCCTCTAGTTTAGACCTTTTTCACTGATTATTTCACATTTGATATAACCACTAAGGGAATTTCTCTCATCAGAACTGGACGAACCGGGAAAAAAATACAAAGTCCGGGGGCCCTTAGGAAAATTTTTAGGGGGTAAAACGCACCGAAATCGCGATTGTTTTACATTTTCGCGTTATACTCCTAAAAATGCATTATATAAAAATCATTAATATATACGAAATTGTAGTAGATTAAATTACCTTTGTGATTATCTATAATGATGTATACTTTGTGGTATCAGTATTGCACCTATGATTCGACAAAGTTGGTGTTAAAATCCTGAAAATGCATCTTTTTCGAAATTTTGTCTTTCACCTTTTTCATTGGGCATGTTCTAAAAACAGCTTTGCTGCACTATTATTATATGACGTTGTATGTATAAATGGTCTGTATAATGGTGTATATGTACTCAATTCATGAATTACTAGTCCAATTGCACAGTTTTGAAAATCTTCCCAATGAAGTTCTCTAAGGGCGCTACTTTCACGTTCAATACATATGAGATAAATCATAAAGTTTTCCGCCCTTGAAATAACCATATGGAGGAGTTATGGAGTTCCATTTGACAACGTCTGTATGAGAGAGAGAGAGAGAGAGAGAGAGAGAGAGAGAGAGAGAGAGCGTAATTGCTGGATGGGTAGTTAACGATTGGATTGGCTGTTGGTGAGTTCTGAGGTGTCTGCAGGTGCTGTAAGCTGTTGGAGTTCTGTTTCTGTGTATTATAGTCAGTCTTTAGTCAGAAGCTGTGAGAGACAGTAGTGTTGGCAGCATTTTTGTGAAGGCATTGTTATTCAGCTGAGTTGTGTGTTTTTGTTTGTTATTTGGTTGCAGGGTTGCCGAAATGCAGAATTTTCTGGGTTTATGCAGAATAAAATAACTCTACGAGGTTGATATAGCATTTCAGTGCAGACGAAGATTCGTCGTCTTCGTCTATGCAGAAAAAAAATCGCCATTTTCAAGTTACTTACATTTTCTTAAGATTACTTACAAATTTCTCACATTACTAAATTACAAAATTATTGTAAGCTTGCCTGTTGAAAATATTTGTCAAACTGGCTAGGTTTTTAGTTGAGCACAATATTGCTTTCAATGCTTGCGATCATTTGACTGAGGTAATTAAAGATATATTCCCAGACTCTTCAATAGCCCAGAAAATGTCTTAAAAAGATCGAAGGCCACACGCGTAATTAAGGAAATTGGAAAGATACCACAGGAAGTGATTGTAACAGCTTTAAAGTATATACAATAAATTTTCTATTATGATAGATGAGAAAACATATCAACACAGAAAAGACTTGTGCAGTAATAGTTCAATATTTCGACAAGCCCAAAGGATCCATAGATACACGATTACTTGAGCTACTAAACATATAACACAGGCAACAGTGAAGATGAGGGATCAACGGGGCAACATATGTATAATCTTTTAGTTACCTGTTTTAATGAACACCAAATCCCCTTTGAAAATTTAGAAGGATTTGCAGCAGATGGTGCGAGCAATATAATGGGGGTTAATAATTCAAAACAAAAAACAAGAAGAATTCAATCGCAAGTAGACTTAGAAATGCTGCACCTGGTATCACTGTAGTAAGATGTCTTTGTCATTCAGCTCATTTATGTGCATCACAAACGGCAAAAACTCTTCCTCGTGTTTGTGAAGACTTGATTAGAGAGATCTATACCTATTTCTCTCACGGTGTATAAAGGATTCACGAGTTTCAAGAATTTCAAACATTTTGTAATTTGAAACCACACAAATTACTTCAATGTTTCGCTTCAAGGTGGCTTTCGCTGCATGAAGCTGTTGCTCGAGCGTTATAGCAGTGGAATGCCCTCTCTCTTTACTTTGGGCAAAAGCAACTGGAAGATAGGCTATCAACATCGACGCTGATCTCCGACACCCTTCAAGATCCTGCTGTCCATTTGTATTTATTTATCAATAATTTCTTGCTAAAATAACCACTTTTAATCTAACATTACAAAAAGAGGACCCCGCCATTTACTTGCTCTATGACAGATGTAAAGTCCTCTAACTTGATATCTTGAGATACTATTACAACCATTACAGACTCAAATGGACCCATCAAATGAAGAGCATTTCGTCTTATTAAATCAAGTTTACCTTGTTGCAAGTATAACGCGTGAATTACAAAAACCTCACATCAGGAACAACAGAAAATTAATAGATGATCTCCGCATACGCTGCAGACAATTCATGATAACAGCAGCCGTCCATATAAGAATGAGGTTCCCCTTTGACTCGCACTTACTTAGACTTTGCAGTGCATTGTCAGTATCCTACTGCATTAGTAAGGATGTTTTGATGAAGACTCCATCGTTATCAACATTAGCTTCATAAGTACCTCCGAAATACTCAGGGGATCTGCAGAAGTTAGATGATGAATGGCGCAACATTCCTAACTTCTCTTTCCCCACTGATATAAGACAAACAAATAATCCACAAGATTTTTTCCGTTACTTGTCTCATCCAAGAGATACTGATGATGAGATGATATTTAAAGTTCTTCCAGATTTTGTTTTCAACATCTTGGCACTACCGACTTCCACCGCTGATGCAGAGAGGATTTTCTCTAAAGTGAACCTGAATAAAACCAAGAAAAGCTGTGGAGGATGCGTGAAATTTGACCCTAATCATGTTATGATTAAGGCAATTCAAAGATCCCAAAATTTACCAGATGAGGATGACCAAGAAGTGTAATTGCACTGTGTATGTCTTCTTTATTTCTTCGACAGTGCAATAACCCACTAAGTAATGTAGAATGTTTAATGACTGTGCAGTGCAATAGCATACTGTATTGTTACTTTGCAAATAGTATTTATATATATGCTACAGATAAATTAAGAATCCTGTAATTGTTTTGGTTTAGTTAATAGGTTTGTTTATAAAATGAATTAAAATATGTATATTTTGTACTCCTAAAAATTTTTATGACGAAGTTAATAAATGTCATATGATAAAAATAATCCGGTGTGCAGGCATCATGAATAACAACCAAGAAACACACCAGAAAGGTCGCAATGGAAAATACGCGACAAACTTTTGTTGGTGGGATTCTTTGGTTACTACTCACAGCTATTTGAAATGGAGTGGTGTTAAAAATAACAAAGAAATATTTCGGTTATCCCTCTTGTTTAGAACACAACTGCTTGAGTGTGCCCTTTCACTATTTAAGAAAACGTGCAGAATGCCTCGCGCAGAATGAAGGGCAACACTGTAAATTGGTTGTTGTTTGAATTGGTGTTGTTGCTTATTATTTTGTTGTGATTTTTTAGTGCGGTGGTCATTTTTGTTTGTTAGTTGAGTTTTGTTGTTATATTGTGGAGTGTTTTCCTTGGGTTGTTTGAGCATTGTGGTTGTGTTCCTTGGTTGTTGAGTTGCAGTCCTTGGGTGTTGTGGTTGGGTTGTGGTTCTTAGTGGCTGTTGTTAGTGCCTCAGCGACCTTGACCAGTGGACAGCACAGGACAGCCCGGAGTATCTGGAGTGGTTGGTAAGTACATGTGTTTTGTGTTTGTTTGTTTGTTTGTTTTTTCTTTGTAGGTATAGGTCAATTGCCCTGCGTGTATGCTGTAGTGTAAAGAGGAAAGCGTGGCAGGGTGAGTTTGGCAGCTGGATTGATTAGGTTTAAGGGGGGGGGGGGTTGCCACTTTTTTTTTAAGCTTGTGATCCCGCCACAACCATTGATATGAATAAGATGATAGTCATTTTGGCCATAGCAAATTCTTAGATAAGAAATAGTCTCCAAGGTATATAGAATACCCATTCTATATACCTTGATCGTCTCATTTGCTCTGTAGCCCGACCTGACCCGGCCGCAACATTTTTTTGGATGCAGGCTTATTCGGACCTTGGCTGATTCGGACCTTAATCTTGGCTGATTCGGACCCATACTAATAATTTTATATTATAGCAATGGGTATTTCTATATAAGCATTCCTCATCGTTCGTCCCCGCGAATACGAAAGCCACCAGGGATTGGGGAGTCAAATGTATTTCGCCGTTTTTAGTAGGAGCCCCTGGGGGTTAATTACAGTCGTCCGAATAAATATTACTTAAAATTCTTGTTCAGGAGGTGAAATTGCATAGAAAAATCGGCCAATAATATGAAGGTCCGAATAAGCCTGTTCCCTTTTTTTTTTTACAAACGCTTAAAAATTGAAAATGAATTTTGACGAAAAACAATTTTTTTTTTTTTAGATGAATAAATTGTATATACATTGGTGTATACCAATGTATATTGTACCGGGTTAGTAACATGCCCAGAGCTATCTCGGTGGTCTTGTTAGCCTCTGTATTACATGCCTGGTGAAATTCGGAAGAAGGTTAACTCTGGAACTCCGCAGTCGCTCTCAGCATATGTGCAAAATCGGATGAACTATCTCAACGGCTAGAATTCACTTTCTTTTAACCTGATGATTGATAACCCAGCTTCTATAAGAGTTCTTCTGGTAGTTTGTAAAGGACCCAACTGCCAAACAATTTAACTGACATGACGGAAATTCAAATCCGAGCTGAGGTGAACAGCAATCACTTCACCTCTCGAACCTTACTTTACTTTTACTTTTAGGGGTTTATTTCTCGCCCTCCATCAGACACTAAGAGTCTGTTCAGGCGGGCCTTGATGTGTGAAAATAATTTCTTTTCAGTTTATATTTTGCTCTGCATCTTTTCAGTATTCGCTAGCATTTGTATTCAGGCTTAATAGTTTTCTGATCACTGTTATAGCACTTTCCAAAGAGATAAGTTCTTCAGGTTTTTCTTGAAAGCTGCCACATTTTTGCTATTCTTGACATCAAGTGGAAGGTCGTTGAAGAGTCTCGGTGCAGCATAACAAAAAGTTCTTCCTCCTATTGCATGATTCACACTAATTTCGAATAGTCTATATGGGTCATCGGCATGTCTAACTCTTACAGCAGCGCTAGTACTTGAGAGTAGGGACCAAGCAATCACGAAGATATTTAGGCTTATCACTTGTAAGTCAACAAACAAATCTTAAATTCAATTCTAGCCTTAACAGGTAACCATGTAGATCGATCAGTGCAGGAGTTTATTCTCTCCCGAAATTTAATGCCTTTTATCAGCTAGCCGCCCTGTTTTGCACATTTTGAAGCTTTCCTTATGTGATTGTATTGGGTAACTTTATAGTACAGAGAATTGCAATAATCAAGCCTTGATATTACGTGACTCATCACTAAAATTTTTGTACTGCCCTCTGTTAGATATTTTCTAATAAATGCTATGTTTCTCAGGTGATAGATACATATTTTCACTGTATTCACTATTTGATCCCTCATTGACAAATTACAATTCATCAGTACACCCAAATTTTTCACAACAGGCACAATCCTAACATCAGCGTCACCAATTCCTATGCTTTGGAACAACTGGTATTCTTCAAAGCCACCTTTGTGCCAAAACACACATCAGTTTTATCATCATTTAATTTAAGCCTCTTTTCCTCCGCATCCATGTTTTTATTTCAGTCATTATCTCATCAATTTTCTTCATTGTATCTTGTGTTGTTGAAATTGAAAGGTAAAACTGAGTATCATCTGCATATAGTTTATAACCCACTTTTTGTTTTTCAAGATATGTGATAGCTCGATAGTATATATGTTGAACAAGATAGGGCCCAGAACACTACCCTGTGGTACACCTTTCGTAAGAATTCTCAAACTAGATCGGTTTCCAGAAATTTCTACAATAGTCTTCCTGTTCGTTAAATAGCTTCGCAAAAATTCAAGTGCTTCCTCAGTCACTCCAATGGACTTTAAGTCGTCAAGTACGTACTCGTGCACAACAGTATCGAAGGCAGCACTAAGATCTAACATAATCAAAATTCCACACTTCCCTTCATCAAGAAGACCTATCATATCATTCATTATTGAGCATAAGGTAGTTTCTGTAGAGGGATTAGCTCTAAAGGCCGACTGATTTTCCGGGAATATCTCTTAACTCATCAATATGCGCCCATAATTGCTCACTTATGATTTTTTCAATAAGCTTCGACATGTAAGATAAATTTGAAATGGGCCTATATGAATTTAGTTCGTTTACATCACCTTTTCCATTGTATATTGGTTTGATCAACGCAGTCTTTTCACAGCTAGGAAAACTGGATTGTGATATACTTAGGTTAATTATATATAGGTAAATATATATACAACTTGCTTGTTTGGAGCTTCACTTATTAAACTATTGGGAAAGGGTCGTTTCCACAATATGTATTCTTCATCTCTCTCATAACCTTTAACAAGTCACGCATATTTTATTTTCCTTAAATTTTTTTAACTTCTTACCCTCCTTCACTGGCATAACTGACTGTCCTTCTAGCTGATTTTGGGGGAAACCTCTATAAATTTTATCATTTTTTTCATTAAAGAATATAGCAAATTTCTCTGCACAGACATTTTCAGGTAAGACATATTTTTTCTTCAATCCCATCAAATCATCTAGATTTTTGTGAAATTCCCTCATGTTATTAGTTTTTTTACTTTCGTCGTTGTAGAATTTTCTTTTTGTTTTTTCTAACAGGATGTTATAGTCATTTCTGGCCTTACTATATAGATTTCTGGCTTGTGAGGATTTGGCTCTTTTCATCTACCTTCCATCTTACGTCTATGTCCCTTTTTTGCCTTTAATAGCTCACTATTATACCATCTAACATTTTCGTGTACAACTATTTGTTTGCTCTTTATAGGACACTTGGTATCATACATTTTTCCAGAATTGTCATTATATTTTTTGGTATAAACACCCAACACATTCTTTACTACCATATGTTTCACATTGTATGTTCTCACAAGACATTTGCGCTACACTAACTTCAATAAAATTCTCAGCATCAAAATTTTCCCGTTCCCTATATGTGATCCATTTCTTCAATACTCTGATGCAATTTATATTAACATCGAAAGTGATGAGTTTATGTGTTTTTGAGATCTCAAAGTCTGGTTCAACTTCAAGGTTTCTTATTAGGTCAGAATCTCATCCCACATATGACCAAGTCGAGTGTATGACCACCTACTGACGTTGATACCAAAACACTGTTTATTAAATTAAACATCTCAAATACTTCCTTGAGTTCTTTAGCCTTATTATCATTTTCATCATCTACCCAACAATTAAAGTCTCCACCAATTAAGTATTTTTAATATCGTCTACCACACCCACAAGAACACTAAATTCTTCAATGAATTTCTTCATATTACTCCCTGGTGGTCTATACAATATTATAATATTCAATACCTTACTGTTTCTTGTCAGTTTTAAATAGATATATTCAAACGTTTCAAATACTATTTCATTCATGATAGAAACCCTAGAGAAGGTTTTCGACAGGAAGAACTACCTAACCTCCTCCAGTTTTATCCTTTCTTGGTACATGGTAGAAATCATGAGTACACGGCGTCATCTCCTGAATCTTTGAGTTATTACTAATATTTCCCTGCAACCAAGTCTCAGTTAATAAGCATAAATCTAATTCCATTTCATTAATAAGATTTCTAATCTTTAAGGTTTTATTCCCCACCGATTGAATATTTATCAGACCACACTTAACCAATGGGCTAGACTCCATGATCGGTCCTATTTTTTATCCTGGTAAGCTCCTCCTTCAAGGGGATTTTTTTAAAATATACTACTTTCTTGGTCGGATCAGCGAAGGAATGTATTATTATTTCTAAATAAAATATAACCTGATCAGTGTTCGTGGGAACATTCGACATCATCGCCACCTCATCTTCAGCCATGAATTTTCAATACAGCAGAGAGCTTCAACTGCCCGACTAATTATCAGTTTAATTATAAGAATAGCAGCTTAGCAATAGCTTATCTTGGGTAAATTATTCGCTGCAGTCTCTGTCCTCACATTAATTGTAACTGGAAACTTATCATATATTACTTCCGTATTTTGTGCTATTTTGAAATTTACATTTCGTTTTCACCACGCTAGTTCTTAATTTAGAGCAGTTTGGGGATTTAATTTTTTATATTATATTATTATTATTATATATATACCTGCAGGTGCAGTGTGGTTTTCATACTTATAGCATTATTAAGTGCATTTTGTGAGGGAATATAACTTCCCAAAGGTTAGATCTTTGACAACCGTAACCAACCATTCATAATTTGCATTATAAGTAAAGATCGTGTGTTTTATGTTCATTATATCATTAATGAATTACCAGGTACCCATATGTTGGATTTTTTATTGATCATAGTTTTAAGATGCTCTTGGATTGGGTTTATGCATTACTTTTTGGTCATGACAAAAATTTACAAAAGATACTACATATATCCCAGCAAGAGCAAGGTTAAGAGTTTATATAGTATAAAGAGTTTATATATAAGGAAGACGGAACAATGAATGTTGATAATGAAGGGAGGTGGTTGATATATTTTATAAAAGAATCTGGGAATAGATATAGATGAATGATTTTGGATGTTGAATGTGAATAAAAAAAAAGGTTTAATTTTACTAATTTCTGAAGTATATTTATGTGGAATAAAAAAAATGGCCTAAAGGTTGACACAAGATCGCGATAGATAAAATATGACAAATGGCGCGTCAAAGTTCGTGCATTAAATCCGCAGGTTTGAGAATGACGTATTGTAAAGGTTGAGTAACGAGTTGCATCATCCCATTTTGATACCAACAATACATAATCACCAATTTGGACTTTGGCCATTAGGTACATCCCGTCCCGGTCCCCAATCTTTGGTACCCATCATACCCAAGATCATACTTACGACGAATACGACCGGCTGAGGGTATGTGATCATTCATAATCCATTAATTATTTCAATGATAATCCACTTGTAGTAGGTATAGTGACATTTTTCATAGTAAGGACGCATAGATGATTATTAGGTTATACTATTACCTATTATTATGTGGGGATTCAGAGCAAGCTTTGGCATTACCTTAATTATAGCTATACCTAGGTAGGTCAGGCCTATTGGTCGATTTATTACATAATAAAGGCCACGTCCGAGTACTATTAAAAATCGTCCCTTCTGATAGTGAAGGAACTATAGGCCTATTAGGCTAGGTATAGGAGTAATACCTATAACTGTTTCGGTTTATCAAGTTAGAACGTCATTAAATACCTTGGCTCATTATTAATCTTAATTAATAAGGTTACTCTACTTCAATATGGATATTTGGCTCAATTTAGGTAATTCCTATCCTTCTTTAGCTTTTGATGTTTGTCAGCTCTTTCTGACTCTAGACTGGAAAGCTGCTCACCATAAGGGATTCCAGGGTATTTCTACAGGATTCCAGGATGCTGCAAGGATTACTCCTGAGTCCCTCATTGTTTCATTCTGGAAATCTAGCTTACCTATATAAGGTAGTAGGCTACTAGGTAGGCTAGGCTAGGCTAGGCTAGAACATCGATTTCACTTGCAGATGTTTTTACCTAGCAAGGATAGTTTTGGCCTATTTATTTCATTTGAAAGTAGTTATTAGGGTGTGAGCCTAGTGGGTCAAGCCTAACCCCCAATGAAAGTGTTAAAAGCCCCAAAACAGGCTGATCCTGTTCTTGCTCACCCTTACCTTGGGCGATGACACATTTAACCTAGGCCTGTATGAATATGTATTGGCCAGCGCAGGCCGGAGAAATTGTAAATGACCGAGGGTGACATAGAGGCCACCTCTCTTGGAACGCGGCCATTTCCTGAAAAAGCGCTTGAGCTAGTATGACATCATTTTGTAATTTAGGAGAAAACGCTTACTTCGAGAAGAGCATAGAGGTGTCTGTTTGCTGCCTGGATGGGCCACAACTCTTGACTGATGCTCATGGCAGCAAATTCCAAATAGCTACTTTTTCGGGAAGGTGGCCGCTACGTTGCCGCTAGGTCATTTACCCAATACCTCTAGTAATTCTGGTAATTGCCCTTCCATTCTGCAAGTGTCACATCAATTGCACACAATCTATTGATCTATACCTAATTTGTTGTATTAAGTCCTACGGGGAACTGTGTTTCAAACCTAGAATGAAAGCTCCCTCCCCTCTAACCTTAATTATTCACTGTCATTGAATCTTGCAATAACTATACGTAGCTTAGCCTATATCTCAAGACCTGTGAGGCCCGTGTGATTCCACCGTGAACACATTCATCTTACAGAATGTGTCAGTAGCCCAGACCCTGGCCACAGTCTTGCATTGTGTGCAGTTCTTCATTTAAGTTATGTATTATGCAAAATAAAACAATAACACTCCCAGCCTACCAATAAAACATAGGGTGAAGGAGTGGGATAACACTAATTCATGGCCATATTATGGCCAACCCTTGCTAACTGTAGGAGTGAAGAAAATGGGGATCTATAGGGACAGAGGTAATTTAGGTTTGGAAAGGGTAGTGTGATGTGGATAAAAAGGCCTAAGGAAATTGTGATTGTGTCAAAACAAAAAACAGAATGTGCTGGACTTATGTAGTAGTTAAACTTGCGTGTGAAATAGGCCCTTAGGTTAGATTGCTAGAAGGTCCTGGAGCATGTACAAGGAAATTGGTCAATGCAAATAACTTAATTTAGTACATGAGACCAATGTTGGCTAAACCCTTGGGAGTTTATTATGAGGACTGACGGGAGACTAATTGACATAAAACCCTGCTAATACTGAAGTCAGAATGAAAGATGTACAGGAGTTTATTCTGCCTTATGATGGTAGGGTTGAGCTTAGCCCCAAGAAGCCAAAGCAGTTAAGGTCTTTTTTAATGATGTGACACATTTGACATCAGAAAAGTTTCATGAGAAAATTGTCAGCACAGATGTGGCAAAAGAAGGATAAGTAGACATAAGTAGACTTCATAAATCAAGATAATGTTCATAAGCACTAAGAAAGGTAAACAATAAGATGAAGTGTGTTTGGGTCTTGTCAGGTTAAGTGGGACAGCATCTGAGAGGTAGCATGTGTATCAGTCACCTGTCATGAGGTTGTTCAGATCTATCCTTTGATAGCCAAAGTGATGCTGTAGATTTGTAGTTATAATCTGTACGGGGATTATTCCGTTCGATACATTTTATGATATTTTACCCTATTCTTGATACAGATAGCCTTGGGTCAAACTATATAGTATATAGGATTATAAGGAAATGTTTATATAAAGTACTGTGCTTTTTTAAAAAATCAGAAGTTTTAATTAGATTTTTATTTTTCAGAACTATATGTGTTGAGGACCAGTTCTTTTCCACAAACCGGCATTATTTAGAAGGTTTAGGAATCATTTCTAGTTGCTTCTCACTTTGTAAGCCAAGCAGCATGAGTTCTACCTCACAGGTAGGTGCTATGTAATTTGGAAAACGTTGATACCTGTGTTTGAAAGGATTTAATACTACTGTTGTATTTTTGTATTTACATTTGATTGAATCATACTTATTACCAAAAGTAATCCTTTCCTTATTTCTCCATTATAGGAAGGTGCTATATTGTCTGTGAACCCATTGTCCTGTCTTCATGACGAACCAGTTTGCATAAAGGTGTCAGGCTTGAAGCCAAATCAGGATGTCACTCTTCATTCATCTATGAAGGATGTTCGAAATATCCATTTCATGTCTTATGCACATTACAGGTAAAAATGCATTCTGTTTTCTGCAGTATATGGAATGAATAAGGCATTGTATTCTATGCAATACTATGTGTAATTCAAATTGATTGGAAGGTTGTGAATAGTCATAGTCTCCATTCTCTCTTTCATGGATAACTTATATTTAGGTTATTTTAGCATGGTGATCTGCACCAGTTAAGAGCATTGCCAGGCTCATTCTAAATAAAATGTATGAGAAAATGGTACATGTTTGATTACTAGATTATGTAAAGTGATGTCAATCATAATATAATGAAACATAGTATGGATGTGCAGTATCACATGTCCCATTGCTATTCTCAAGTCAAGATAGGTATATTATAAGCTGCTTCAGTCACGAAGGAACCATAAGCCCTTTTTCATCTGAGGTGGTTGAAGCTCATCACCAAGGTTCACCATATTCAGAAACAGAAAATTCAGAAATTTGATGTTAAATGTTTCAACTCTCCTTTATTGTAAGCGCTAGTCGGTTGAAGAGTGTTGTTTCATCCATGAGTATAAATAACAGGGGAATCCATGATATTGCATTAAAGAGCTCTGAAAGGAGAAAATAAGAGTGTGGTAGCATAATTTATAATGCTATATCTCAATTTTCTATACAAAGTCAGTGTGACAATCCAAGATGTTTCATGTGAACACACCTTGACCCTCTTGCTTAAGTATACATATAAAGTAAGATCCATGAAGGGAAAACCTACCGAGGAATTTTTGCATTGCAGTGAGGGCGATTGAAAGTTTTATGTCATTAATGAATGTTTCCCTTACAGTAAACATGAATTGCACCACTGAAATTTTAATTGTTTGCTTGCACTTGGAACAGTGACAGCTAAACATATATACTTCAAATATTACAGGCTTGTATACTCATAGGTGTATTGATACTTATTGCACTTACACTGTACGGTAATTTTAGATGATGCAGTAGCAACTAAGTACCATTTGCAAACATTTTACAAACTTATGATTGGTTTGCCAAGTTCTGGTAACATTTTAAATTAAGATAAAAGACAGCAATAAAGCCTTACCCAAGTCCTGAATTTGAATGGTTCTTTCATCATTCTTGAAGCCCAGAGTTAACAACTTGCTTGATCTCATTGTGACACATCGGGTAACTTACATAAAAAGGGATTTGCATATCACTGCAGAGCTCTAACTAAAACCATAAGAAATAATTTAATTCTAGAAGATTCATTCAGGTCAAGACTTGATAATGAAGAGAAACTTGTTGTAAATGAAGCTTGAAAAAAGGTCCCTGTGTAGACTGTTTTCCTTTATTTCAGAGCGGATGGGAATGGCGAGGTTGACGTTGATGTGATGGAATCCCTTGGTGGAGAGTATGAGGGTGTTTTTCCCATGGGTCTCTTTGGATCTCTCGCCCCAGCACCAAATGAATATAAATATACTCGCTTTTTCAAAAGGGATGTCGAAAATCCCAATCTTGTAAGTCATTTTTTAAATTGTCTTTTGTAGTTTTACTTTAGATATGCTAACCTTTATGTATTTTTTGTACGGTTTTAGGGATTTGTTCTGGGATGTTTTCTGTAAGTGTAATTTCATATGTGCAGTTTGCTAACTCCCAAATCAATAATAAAATGTAAACTCATTTTTTTTATTCTTAGTAAAATTGTTACAATGGGAAGAAAATTTGATAGTTCTGTTGGTATCATAATTATTTAACTTTAGCTCATTCCAGTATATTACTGTAATAACATAATGGAACAAGATAAAGAATTAAGCTAAAATATTGTTGCTGATTTTATTGTAGGGGTTAGTTCTCTACCTTTGGGAAGTAGATTATGTTTGTCATGTGCATTGTTAAAGTTACAGTTATATTATGCATATATTTTTGAGTTTGCTAACTGCATATTTTTATTTAGGTTACAATTAGTGTACATGACGGACATCTTAGTGCTGAAACACTATGCTCATCAGAAGCAAGCAAACCTCTGTCATCCGTTGTTCATGAAAGGCACTATATGGCTCCTGGTGTTCAGCGTATTCCAGTGCGATACGGAAAAGTTAGAGGTGCTCTGTTTTTACCTCCAGGTAAGAAAAGGCTCATAGTTCTTTTAGCAGTCTCAGTTTTTGTATGGGTTATTTTGTTCAGATTTTGATAATGCTGTAGACCTCAAAAAAGCAAGAAACCGTATCCACTAGATGTCTTTATCTAATCTGGGGTTCCAGGAGCCTCCTGGAGCCCTTGAGAGTGTTTCATACTTTAAGTGAACAATTGTACTGATCAACTCTTAGTGCTTATATCATCTGCCCATTAACTATGTTTGTTCCTTTCACTGACCCATGATTGCTTTGAGCAAATGTCATACATATTTGTTGTTGGTGACTCTCATTTCTAGATATGTCTATATGTATCTTAATTCTCTACTTATACTTTTCACTCTGCACCTCTTATAATCTATAAAAGAAATATAAAACCTCATGTAATTCAAGTACTGGTGATGGTTATTTACACTTGAAAGTATATTTTAAACTACAGCCTGATCTAAAGTTAGTGTACATGCATCCTGTATGGCTTTCGTGTTTTGGTGCTCGTATGGTTTTGTTCCCAAGTATCAGGGATTTAGTCATTTTTGTTACCTTCAGTTTTATGTTACCTTCAGTTTATCTAAGTAAAATTATTTACATTACTTAATTTTTATGTATGCAACTTACCAAGTAGTTACATAGCTATAGTTTCTAAAACAGTCAGCAGCTAGAATTTTTGAAATTCACGGTAGCGCTAGTTTGTTTTGGTCAGGTGATACCTCCCGCCCACTATCGTGGGAGTGAGGAACCAACACCGTATGAAAATCAGTTGTTTCTGCCAGCTGGTACTGTTAACACAGTTTCAGTAGTCAGCAGAATTTTTGGAATTCTTTGCTGTTGCTCATTTTCGGTGATTAGCTATTTAGGAATTGAAATAGTTTTAAATACTTTTGCACCGAAATTCACTAGTTTTGAATTGGTCTACATAATGTCAGACACTAGTTCATCTTGGATTAGTTATTGCAGTAAAGGCTGCAATACTAGGATCGCTAAAGCAGGTAATGATCCACATTCAGTTTGCACAGGTTGTAGGGGACAGACTTGTACACCAGATCAAACTGGTGGGGAGTGTATTAATTGGGATCAAAGAACTTGGAAGATCTTGACTAGTTACACGAACAAGTTAGAGAGAGATAAAAAGATAAAAGCGGCTTTTAGAGCTAAAGCAAATTGTCTAATGATAATTTGTCTCTTTCTGAACCTTCCCCTCCACCTGTCATTCCCAGTCTTAATCTTGGCTCTCTCACACCCATACCCGATGCTGTGGCCAATTTAGAGGCAAGAGTCTATCAGAAATTTTCGATCATGCTTTAAGCAAAGGAGAAATTAGGAGCGTCCATGAAAACCCTAATGGACAAGGTAAGAGGTGAAGTGAGTTCAAGTGCAAGTGTTGTGGAGGAGGTGGCTGTTCGGCCCACAGATTCTCGTAGGCGAAGGTCCCTGTTAAACTCCCCAGAACCTGGGAGGAGGCATACAGTAGCCCAAGGGAGGTCAGTGGGGTCTGCCCACGAGCAGTCGCCCCCCCATGCGATTCTGTTGACAAATCCCAGATCGCAACAGAGCGCCATTGGAAAGGCGTCTCTAAAGGAGTACCGCTGTCGTCTAGTGCATCCAGCTCCGGGGAGTCCTCTCCCAAGCGCCAGTGGCGATTTCCCTGACGAGTCCCGTCCATTGAAAAGGAGGGCTCGTAAGTTGTCTCCCTCTCCAGTCCCCTGTAAAAAGGCTAGCCCTTTCTGGAAAGAACAGCCTTCGTGTAGTTTTTGGGACTCTCCAGAGAGATTCTCTCAGGATACGGCAGGAGAGGGACGTCGTAGTGAGAGGATCACATCCTCTAAGTCTAAGTCGTTGTCAAGAAAGTCTTCCTTTGGCAGACTTTCAGAGGTGAAGAGTACGGGCAAGAGTAGACTTGTGGAGATGTTTTCATCACCAGTCCACACCTGTAATGCTGAAGGACAGGTAAGACAGTCTCTCGTGTAATTCACAAGACTCCTGGGAGACAGGTTCAGCGTTCGGAGTATGAGAACCCACCGACTCCCGAGCGACCATCGGTGCCACAGTTTGCCCGCACGCCAGAGCAGCCTTTGGCGCCCGGAACTTCCACGGCGACTCTAGAACAACCTTTGGCTCCTGAGCATCCATTGGTGCCCAGGAATACAGATGTGACCGAGAATCCACTAGCACCCGAGCGTCCGCTAGCGCTTGAGTGCCCACTAGCGCCCGAGCATCCATAGGTATACATGCAACCAAGTGCACAGAGGGACCAGTATGAAGCGCTCAGACAGTCTGTCATCAATTTCAACTTCGGGCTTACTGACAGGACTTCAGGTGATGGCTGCCTCCGATCCTTCTCTGTCAGCCATCCAGAGTAAGTTAGACAACATTTTGGGCTTTATTCAGTCTGACAACATTTTGGGCTTTATTCAGTCTGCGGCGCCCCTATCCAACCTGTAGAGACTTTATCACCTATTTCTTCAGCCGAAGAAGAGAAAGGAGAAGAGGAGGATAAAGAGTCTTCTCTAACTGCCTACAAAGCCTTGCTTTTTTACTTTGTATGAAAATTTTTCAGTTTCATTCATTCTCGCCAGTGGGGGGACACGCATCTCCAGTGTCGTCTTACATGAGAGAAAACCAGGAAGACTCCAGGAAATTACCGAAACTAGTTCTGACCTTTTCGGCTCAAAAAGCGTTGAAGGAAGCTAACCTTTGGCTTGAGGATAAGAGGGATCAAGGCAAAGTTAACTTCTGCTTTCCTCCTTCTCGTCTTTCAACAAGGAGACATTTGTGTTACAAAACCAAAACCAGAGAAGCTCTCTCTTTGGGTGTCTGCCTCTGCCCAGGGAGACTTCTCCGCGCTTATTGACTCGGCGAGAAGATAAGCTTTCAACTCGGCCAAGATAATGTTTACGGCGGCAGAATTAGACCACCTCATTAGGAATATTTTTAGGGTATTTGAAATTTTTAGTTTTCTGGACTGGACAGTAGGAGCCTTGGGACATAAACTCAAGAGCTATTCAATGTTGAGTGAGGAAGCTTTTACAGACATTTTGGGAGTGATCTCCTGTCTTTAGATAAGGGGATTCGAGACAGTTCCACGGAACTAGCCCCTCTCTTGGTGTTAGGTATCCTAAAAAAGAGAGAACTATGGTGTTCTTTTATATCCAAGGGAGTATCTTGTACTCAAAAGTCTGCCTTTTTGTATTCACCCTTGGATAAGAAGCACCTGTTTCTAGAAGAGACAGTAGTACTAGTTACCTCCGAATTGCAGAAGAAAGCAACACAGGATCTTCTCTTGCAGTCCATTAAACAGACTAAAGAAAATATCCCTAATGTACGCCCCTCGCCAGCCAGCCGAGGACAACCCTTTCGGGGCAGGGGACTGGGTAGATATTTCCCAAGATCAAGGGGCAGAGCATGTTTCACCCTCAAATCTATTAACCCCTTAACGCTGATTGGACGTATTAAACGTCTATATAAATTGCCTGTTGGGTACCGATTGGATGTATATACGTCGATATAAAAAAGTTTTTTTTTAAATTCGCGGAAAAATAGTTATAGGCCTACTAGGCAAAAACTTTTGAATCACGCGCCTTGGGGGATGCTGGGAGCTTGCAGATCAAGGCGTTGTTTTGTTTACAATTGTTACCCAGGCGCACAAGCGCGAATTTCTTTCTCCTCGCACTAAAAAAGGGATTTTGACGTAAGGAAAAATCTATTTCTGGGCGATTGGCTCGTGTCGCCAGCGAAATATCCTTTAATCTATTATTTCTAGGGTAAATGTACTAACACATACCAGAGAATAAATAAAATAAAGAAAAAGGTCAGTATAACTGACTCGCTCACCCTCCAAGAGGGTGTCGGTATGAACACTAGGCGAGTGAGACCACTACCACGAGCCAAATACCAATAGAAATCTCCCACAACAAAAACCCTCCATGGGGGAGAGCCGACCCACAGAGTGAGCAGCTCGTACTACTACTACTCCATCCATGCTGCCGACTGCTGCGCCTCTAGTGGCCATCCTGAAGTTAGCAGACAATCTTGGGCGAAGGGATGGGTAGGGTGGGATTTCGCTGGCGACACGAGCCAATCGCCCAGAATAGATTTTTCCTTACGTCAAAATCCCTTTTCTGGGCTCAGCTCGTGTCGCTGCGCGAAATCGTCCACCAAGAAATAGCACAAGATTGTAACAAAAGAAATAAAATAAAACAGAATAGGTCTCAAATAAAAAATAAAAAAATAAAGTAAATATAAAAAAGAGTATAATTGCTAAAAAGATACAAATACACAGTGATACAAAATAGAAATATGCTTAAAATTAAATTACCCTTAATTCTAAACATGTTTCTTAATCATAAGGTAATTACATATGTACAGAGGTAAATTGGCTTACATGTAACAAAATAGTATCTGTGTAAAGGGCTCAATATCAAAATATATAACAGCAATTAAAAATGAACAAATTCAAACAACGATGATAATATGTAAGGAATGCATATGACTTAATATACAAAACCCGTAACCATCATAATCGAGATGTATCCCCTAGCATAAAAATAAGGGGGTGAACATCCATGAGATCAAAATCCATAATCACTCTGAGTGTCCCTAGCAAAAAATAAGTGGGGCACCCACTACATCATCATCAAAGCAGCTAAGACACCAGGTGAATGTAAATGAACACGGTAGAATAGACGAACTGTTGGGTGAAGCAGGTAGAGGAAAGGAGGACTGAATCTTCTACTACAAATTAACTAGAAACAGGGGAAACTATGTTTCCCGCTGCTACTGCTGAAAATTTCAGAGCTTCCAAGGACTTAAGGTAATGGCGTTTGAACACTGTCGGCGATTTCCATCCGGTATACTTTTTCAACTCATCGAAGTTCATGTGTTGGAAATAATTAATTGAGGTGGCTACTGCCCTGACGTCATGTGCTTTCGGGAAGAGTCAGGATTGGCTTGCTTAATAAAGTACAGGATTTGTTGCCTGATGCCTTTAATGGATAAAGTTCACCTTTTCCCTCCTAAAGAGGGGACCGATGAGGATGAGGAGGTCCCTGGACAGAAAGGCTCGTAAGGTTGGTAACTGGGCAAAAGAGATACATCTTGTGGAAGGGGTAGTACCTTCCAAGGTTCCCACCTCATCAAAGGATCTTCATTCTTTGCTAAAAAGCTACGTTCCGGAGAAAGTAGTACTTCCCCTGTGGGAAGGAATTGAATATGATCCGGATCTCTGGATAAAGCCCGACAGTTCTGAAATTCTTGCTCCTGAAGCTAAGCTTAATAAAAAAAACAGGGTTTTCCTTAAGAGCATTATAACGAGCATGTGTCATTATCGGTTTCTGAAGCCAGTTTTAGAACATCGTTTAAGAACCATGAAACTGACGTAGGCCTTACAGAAGGTCTAAGTCTAGCACATGCCTTAGGAATAGACGAGAAGTAGGAATCCGTCAAGTCTATGTTGATCCAAATTGAAATATCTTTTTCAAGGCTGACTTGTTTGTCGTAATCGTGCTAGCTGCTAAACCTTTTTCAAATAAGGATCTGAAAAAGGATATAGCTGAAATTAACTGTCATGATTCTAATATCAGATTCTCTCAGGAAGATTGCTAACTTTTTGACAGCAGCATCATACTGTCTCAAGTTGAATCCCTTTTATCGGATTCCAAGAAGAGAATATTCTGAGGGTCAATATTCGCATCTCTTTTTGCCCGCAAACTTCATGAAATCCATAAAGTTAGGGTTTTTGAGAATCCCTGAGGAAGCGAACACAGTCTTCGTTTGTACTGACTGGGAGAGCCTGGGATTGGGGATCGAAGAGGACGAAGGCCCAGCTCCAGAATTAGGGATACCAATTGCTCTTCGGCCAGTCTGGGGCTACTAGAGCCACTTGACCCTTGAACGTCCTGAGTTTGTTTAACACTTTCATGAGAAGATTCACTGGAGGAAAGACATAAATCTTCTTCCAGTTGTTCCAGTCCAGAGCCAGGGCGTCCGTGGCATAGGCCAGAGGGTCCAGGTTTGGGGGCTACGTAACAGGGGAGCTTGTGATTTGCTTGGGATGCGAAGAGATCCACCTGTAGCCCTGGGACTCTTGAAGGATCCATTGGAACGAACTGTTGTCCAGAGACCATTCCGACTCTAGGGGTACTGATCGGGATAACGCGTCTGCTATGACGTTTCTCACTCCAGCTATGTGAGTGGAGGAGAGATGCCAACTGAACTTGTCTGCCAGGGAGAAGATGGCTACCATCACATGATTTAGATGACGTGACTTGGAGCCTCCTCTGTTTATACAATGTACTACCACTGCGCTGTCCAGAACTAGCTTTATGTGGGAGTACTTTGGTGGGTTGGGCGCAACCTTTTTAGAGTCAAGAACACTGCCATTGCCTCCAGTACGTTTATATGGAACTGACTGAACTGAGGTGACCAAGTTCCTTGAACCTTTTGGACCTGGGAATACCCTCCCCAACCGCTTAAGGACGCGTCTGTGTGGATGGTAATCCCTGGTGGAGGGAACTGAAGGGGTTACTGAACACTGACAAATTCTTGACTTTCGCCCACACGGCTGAAGTCGATTCTTTAGAATCAGAGGGACTGAGGATAGTTTGTCCCTGGACCTGACATTTGCTCGTGAGCGCCAGATTCTGGTTAGGTCTTTCAGTTTGGCTTTCATTAAGACGTTTGTCACTGATGCAAACTGGAGAGAACCCAGGATCCTCTCCTGAGCTCTCCTTGACGCCAGTTTGTGACTTAGAAATTGCTTGACTGACTTCGCTATTTCTTTCCTTTTGGTTGATGGAATCGACAGAGTATGGGAGGATAGATTCCATTGAATGCCCAGCCACTGAAAGTCTGACTCTGGAGTGAGTCTTGACTTGGTCCTGTTTATCTTGAAGCCTAGATATTCCAGGAACTGAATCACTTCAGTGTGGCTCTGTTGCATTCCTCGACTGTTGGCGCCCAGATCAACCAATCGTCGAGATACGCTACTACCATAATCCCTTGTGATCTGAGTTGTTGCACTACCACTTCCGCTAGTTTTCGTGAACACCCTGGGTGCCACGTTGAGTCCGAAGGGAACTACCTTGAAGGAGAATGTCTGGTCTCCTATCTTGAAACCCAGATATGGACGGAAGTGTCTTGCAATAGGGATATGATAGTAGGCGTCTGTAAGATCGATAGAGGTGGTGACGGCCCCACGGGGAAGTAGGGTCCGCACCTGTGAGATCGTGAGCATCTTGAACTTGTCGCAGCGGACTGGCTAAGTTTAAGCGGGACAAGTCTAAGATTACTCTTCTTTTTTGTGAGCCTTTCTTTGGCACGCTGAACAAGCGACCTTGAAAATTTTAATCTCTTGACTCTCACTATAGCTCCTTTCTGAAGGAGGTCCTCTGCGTACTCTGTCAATTCCTTGGAAGGAAGTTGACGGAAAGGTCTGGATGGAGGTGGGTTCGTCAACCAGCTCCAACCCAGGCCTTTTGACACTATGCTCTGAGCCCATTCGCTGAAGTTCCACCGCGGTGGCGAAAGTGGAACAGCCTCCCTCCTACCTGAAGTTCTTCATTGGTTTCTGTGGTCAACCGCCTCGCCATCCTCTGAAGTGCTTTCCCCTGTTAAAGGGGTCCCAATCCCGATCCTCTCCCACGAAAGGAACGCTTACCTCTGCCTCCCTTACCCGAGCGGTCATACTTCTGTGAAGCTTGACTCTCGAAGGCTTGATTGTAAGCTGGAGAGAGGGCGTAAGAGGTGGAGGGCTGAGGTTGAGGGGGGATATCACATAAATTGGCTGTGATTGAGCCTTAGAGGTGGAAGGTTGGGCTGTTTGCACTAAGGGCACCGCTGGAACTTGCTGAGGAAAGCGTGACTGCTTCTTCTGGTAAGGATGGAAGCGCCTAGGTTTCCCCCGACCCTTACCTTTAGGTGTTAGGTCTTGTCTCCTCTTAGCTGTAAGGCCCCAACGGTCCTTAAGGCTCTGGTTCAGCCTCGTAGCCTCTGACTGAACTTCCTTCACCATAGCTTCTGGGAAGAGATCTGCTCCCCAGATGTTAGACGAGAGCAACCTATTCGGTTCATGTCGAATGGTTGCCTCTTGTAGGACATGCTTCCGACAATTCGTTCTAGCAGTGGCAAACTCAAACATATCCGACTGTACCGTTTGAGTCAGTGCTTTGGTCATGAGCTTAAAAAGCGGTTCTGAGCCATAAGCTATGGTTGCTACCTCGGACATAGCCATAGAGTTAATTGATCTGGCTAGTCGCGATTTTGCGTCAAATTCAGCCTGAATAAGGCTATCTGGGAGCCTGGGTAGCTTTTCACCAAACTGCTCCATAGCACAGTCCGGTTTGAGTTTGCCAGCTGAGAAGGTGTTTTGGCAAGTCCTCCCACAATTCTCCGGCTGAGGGGAGCAACGGAGATGTGGGATCTGCTTCCTTCAATTGAGGCATGGAGTCCCCCTTCTGGGCCGCTGGGATGGTAGAACCTCGCGATCTTTGTCAGGAACGGGAGCGGGGTACTCTCATCCATTGTGAAAATGGTAAAGGGACTCTTGAAGGTTGTAATCCTGGTATTGGAACATCCATGTCCTCTAAACATCTGAGCCATTCTCTCTGAGCCTGGTCTCGTGAATAGAGGACTGTCTCCTTAGGCACCCTATCATCCCGAACCATGGCTGAAGCTGTAAGCCTTGCGTAGCCTATGAACGGAGGCTGGAGGTCTACCGGGAAGAACTCGAAGTCCTCTATCCTCCGAGTTCCGAATTCCGGTATGGAAATGAGACAGTCTTGGAAGGGGGCGTATGACGCTACTCTCCATGGATTGTTCATCGAGAACGGAGGTAGCGAGTCATACGGAGGAAGCTGAGTTCCACTCGTATTGGAAAGTGAAGGAGAGGCTAGAGGAACTTCTCTCAGTCCGGCTATAATGGAGTCCTCTGGGAAGTAATCCTATCCGACAGACGAGAGATCATTTGCTCCATGCTACTCTTTAGGGACCCAACCAGGTCGCCCACTGTTGCAACAGGCCAGCATTGGAGTCCAAGGCCGGAGCTGCTGCGGAGGTGGAGGGTGGCTCTGAATCGGAACCAAGGTAGCGGAACTGGTGACTCTGCCGGAGTGCGAGATCTCTCTCTGGAGGATTTACTCCTCGAGGACTTAGAGCCGGAGCTAGAAGTTTTAGACTTGTCTGCTCCGGGATTCGCAGCGGAGACTTACGTGAGGAGGATGACGCCGAGTCGACTTCTTAGACGACGACGACGTCTTAGACAAGGATTTCACTACTTGACCCTTGACCTTAGGTCTAAACCGAAGCGTCAGGAGGAGTATATAATTCATCACCTGTAAAGCCTTGGAAGGATGGAGAGGTTGCAGGAGTAGAAGAAACAGTCACACCCAAGGGTGACCCTTGGGTGTCCACCCTACTTACCTCGACCAACAGGTCGTCTACACCTACCATAGGTTCTACATTAATATCTAAAGTCGCGACGTCTGTGGAGATATCCTGGTCTTGATCATTAATGAGGGCAGCCAGCTGTTGTTGGATGAAGGCGATAGTAGGGGCGCCTCTACTGGGTCGACGTATCCTGTCGCTTGCCTCCTGGGAAGATTAACAGCGCCAACCGCTTCTCCAAGATGTAAGGCATACCCTTGGCGGCGTTCTTCCCAAAACCGCCGACCCAGGCCCGCAGGGTTGCCAGTGCGGTATCCTTCACTGCCGCGCCTGGAAGAGAGGGCGTAGGTTAGATTTAAGAATCACTTACACTAAAACTTAAATATAACTTAAACTTAGATGCCTTAAGTTAAAGTGGATGATGAAAACTTAAGCACTAAAATAGAAGCGGAGCAGCTACCGGAGATGGTACTACTCACCCCTTCTAAAAGCTGGCTCACCAGATCGTAACATATGGTACAACGTCTCATGGTACCAGACCTGGATGTCCCCGTGCAGAGTCGCGCATGGAGCATGGGACCGGCAAACTTCGTGTCCACATGGGTCCTGAAGTGTGGGCGGCGCATCCCGGATGCTCACAGTTGGTGGCCTGTAAGTGGGAAGACACATGAGTATCTTAAAGAATAACACTTACAGGCTAAAGGACAGAAGAACTCCGTTGCATGCCGAGCTCGGAAAAATTTTAGCATAACCCCCCCCTGCCCCCGCCTGAATAGGCTATAATCCCGGAGAATCCGGTAAAACATGTAGGGGAGGGGGAAGAGGTTTAAGGTACTTAAGATAAACTTATAGTTAATCTAAAAACTCTTAAACCTAAAACTCAAACGAAACCGGAGCAAGTCCAGTGCGTAGCGGAGTGTAGTAACTCAGCAATACGGTACGGTTAGCAGGGACCCCACTGTATGTTCCGGTCCACCCTACTGGGTGGACAAAACAACTTCCCGCTGGATGCCAGGACTCCGATCATGAAAGGAGACCTAGTAAGGTCGGGAAGAGCGAGGAGACATACAGGCTCGAGCGAACCGGAGCGACAAGGAAGCAACGGAGGGTGGGGGGAAAGGCCAGTACCCCCCATCACATCACCACCGGGCCGGACCGAGAAGCCGGAGCAGGTCGCGTCCAGTCTGGGTCTGTCCGTCTCCCTGGCCCCTCCGCCTGGGGGGAGAGAGGGAGGCATGCTCGGGTAGAGGAGCGAGCGTGGGGCAGACTGCCCCACCCTCCCCCGACTCTATGGAAGAGCAGGAGGAGGGGGAAGGGGACTGGGCAGGCGTTCTGGCTGTCTCGTGATCGCGTAGTGACCACGAGACGGTAAGGCTAAAATAAGACAACTAAACCTAGGACCAACCAACTGATCAGAGAGATGCTATCGGGAGAACAACTGAACTGAAAACTTGCTAGCATAGAGACCCACTGGGCCAAAACCGACTGATCAGAGAGATGCTATAGGGAGGAAGCAACCGAACTGATGAGCGGTAGCATAGGCTCAAGGAGCCAGGACCTAGGCTAAGCCAGACGCCCACTAACCTAACCATAACAAAATACATGGTAATAAAAATAAATAAAAGAAAGAAAACAATAAGTAGAGAAAAAATCCAGGAGTGTACGACTAAACCCGAAGGAAAGTCTACCACTCAAAGCTAGTCAGAGGCTGATACTAAGAGCCGGGACTAGGGTCTGGGAAAAGAAGAAGCCTACATAAGGTAAAAGACATGCAGCATGACAAACCTGAGTAGACAGTACCCTAAGTAAAACGGATAATAAATATAGAGCGTACATAGAGAATGGGATGTTCTAGGTATGGGAGACCGAGAACGAACCCACCACGCGGCAGAACCATGCTGCCATGCTTCCGACCCCGAGTACGTATTTATACCTAAAAAACGGCAAATACTGACCGAGGGCCGGAAAAAAACCAACTAACCATAAATACTGAGTACTTAACTTAGCTGCTGCAATAACTGCACGCTCCATCATAGATAAATCCAACGAAAGGGCACAAAAAACACAGAGAAAAATATCACGTCTGCTCGTGAGGTGCTAACTGAAAAGGATGGCCACTAGAGGCGCAGCAGTCGGCAGCATGGGATGGAGTAGTAGTAGTACGAGCTGCTCACTCTGTGGGTCGGCTCTCCCCATGGAGGGTTTTTGTTGTGGGAGATTTCTATTGGTATTTGGCTCGTGGTAGTGGTCTCACTCGCCTAGTGTTCATACCGACACCCTCTTGGAGGGTGAGCGAGTCAGTTATACTGACCTTTTTCTTTATTTTATTTATTCTCTGGTATGTGTTAGTACATTTACCCTAGAAATAATAGATTAAAGGATATTTCGCGCAGCGACACGAGCTGAGCCCGGAAAGCATCAGCGACACATCTCAGAAATTATTTCGTCACATTGATATAATTTTTGCACCATTTCATATAAGCCGTTATATGGAGTATTATATATGAAAATGTGCGCAAATTGATGTAGAATACAACAAAAATCAACTCATGGTTGTAGCTTTTATCAGTTTTTAAATGTTTTCATATAAATAACGATGAGTGCCAAATTTCAACCTTCGGTCCAACTTTGACTCTACCGAAATGGTCGGAAACCAAAACGCATTGTTAAGCTAAAACTCTTATATTTCTAGTAATATTCAATCATTTACCTTCATTTTGCAACAAATTGAAAGTCTGTAGCACAATATTTCGATTTATGGTGAATTTATGAAAAAAAAAAAGTTTTCCTTACATCTGCGTGGTAACTCTTCCGAAAAAATCATAAATTTTTTCATCCGATTGTCGTAATGTCTGCACCATTTTAAATTAGCTGTTACATAAAGTTTTATATATGGAAATTTGTGCAATTTCATGTAGAGTACAATGAAAAACAAACCATGGTTGTAGCTTTTATCAGTTTTGAAATAGTTTCATATAAATAACAATGTGGCAAAATTTCAACCATCGGTCAACATTGACTCGACCAAAATGGTAAAAAAACGCAATTGTAAGCTAAAACTCTTACATTTTAGTAATATTCCATCATTTACCTTTATTATGCAACAAATTGGAAGTCTCTAGCACAATATTTTGATTTATGGTGAATTTATGAAAAAAAAAAAATTTCCTTACGCTTTTTCCTTACGTCCGCGCAGTATCTCGTCCAAAAAAATCATAAGTTTTTTCGTCCGATTGTCGTAATTTTTGTACCATTTTAAATTAGCCGTTACATAAAGTTTTATACAGGCGGTCCCCGGGTTACGACGGTTCCGGCTTACGACGTTCTGAGGTTACGACGCTTTTTCTTAAATATTCAATGGAAAAATCCGTCCTGGGTTACGACGCTTGTTCCGAGGTTATGACGCTGATGCTTCCGACGCTCCGAGTTAACGACGCTTTTAAAAAACGCATACTATGATAAAAATCCTTTATAGTTTAGCACAGTATATTAATAAAAATAAGTTTCTGGTTAGATTACAACAAAAATTTTGAGGTTATGATGATTTTCGACACTTTTTATGACGTATTTTTCGATGTTTTTTAGTGACGCCTCATATGCGGAACTAGTGTCCGAGCGAATGAATACATACTAGCTTGCAGTGCGCAAAGTTTACATATAAACAGTCCAAAAGCGCAAATAATGAAAAAAATCATTGCTTGTTTTCCAGTAATAATAACAACCAAACGAAGTTTCTGGTTAGATTACAACGCAAATTCCAAGTATCCAAAGAGACATTATCCAGTAATTTGATCAGGAGAGAGAGAGAGAGAGAGATAGAGAGAGAGAGAGAGAGAGAGGGCGTCTTCCGACGCTCCGAGTTAAGGACAGAGAAGTGTTCCGTTTCGTTTAAACGGCATCCGACTCATGCCAGTAAATGTTTTGTTGATATACTAATAATATAAGCCTATTTAAAGATACGTTTACTTTCATTAGTCTATATGATACATAAATAGTAATCAACTGTTCTTGTAGCCTCAAGATTTGGCAAAATCGAAGTATCCAAAGAGACATTATCAGTATAAGTCAATGGTCTCGGGGATTGACGTAACGTTTATTTTCTGAACAGATAGGACAGAGAAGTGTTCATTTCTTCATTCAAACGGCCTCTGACTCTGGCAGGAAATGTTTTGTTGATACTAATATATAAGCCTATTTTTTAAAGATACCGTTTACTTTAAATTAGTCCTATAATGATAAACCATAAATAGTAAATCAGCTGTTCTTGTAGCCCTCAAAGATTTGGCAAAATCACTCCAGGTTGTACATAAAACTTCTAAAACTTCAAGAATGTAGTGTCACCAGAGGATTACAAGTAGTTTTTACCTTCAAGAACCAGCATTCTTTATGAAAATAACTCAGGTTGTACATAAAACTACAGGAAACAACATGTAGTGTAAACCAAAGGATTACAAGTAAAGGTTTTTATAAACTGTTTATTAGTTTAAGACATATTTCCAAGCGTCGTTCCGGCTTACGACGATTTTCGGCTTACGACGCATCTCAAGAACGGAAACCCCCGTCGTAAACCCGGGGACTGCCTGTATATGAAAATGTGTGCAATTTCATGTAGAATACAACAAAAACAACCCATGGTTGTAGTTTATATCAGTTTTGAAATATTTTCATATAAATAACGATAAATAGAAAAAATTAGTCCTTCGGTCAAATTTAACTCAACCAAAATTGTTGAAAACTGCAATTGTAAGCTACAACACTTACAGTCTAGTAATATTCAATCAATTACCTTCATTTTGCAAGCAAAAAAACAGGAAGTCTCTAGCACAAGATTTCGATTTACAGTGAATTTTTGAAAACTTCTTTTTTTTTATGTCCTCACGTTACGAATTCATGCATCATTTTGTGATAATATTTTCTCTCTGTTGCCTTGATCATTTTACAATGTGTTATATACCAAAATGATTGCAATTTAGTGTACAATACAAAAAAAATTAACTCTAGCTTTAACCGTTTTGCTCACAGTGCGATTTGTATACAATTATATATGAAATTTTTGTGTGCTGTCATATATCCCAATATTTATATATGATAATGATATTTTTTTTCATTTCTGATGGTTGCATACTAAACTTAAGGCAATGACAAAAAAAGGAGCCAAAAATGAACTCTTAATCTTGAAAACTAAGCGTGCTGTGATTTTTTGAAAAAAATTTTTTTTCTGCTTTGGCGCTCACTCGCGAATGCTGCCTGCATACGGGAGACGATTTATAAAATGCCGCTTCGGCGTGTAAGGGTTAATAAATCCTCAACCAACCCCTCGACCAAGAAGTAGTGTATCAGTCCTTCGTGCACCAGTAGGAGCTAGGCTCCATCAATTTTGGGAAGAATGGGAAGCAAGAGGGGCAGAACCTCGGATCGTAAAGAGAAAGATACGATATTCCGTTCAAGAGAAAGCCACGGTTATCAGGCTCTCCAATAGCTTTGACAGCTTACTCAGAAAATTTAAAGAAGTTCATCACCCTTTTGGAAAAGGTTTCATCTCTCTTGCAAAAGAAAGCAATAAAGTTAGTAGAAGAGCCACTAACCCCAAGTTTTTACTGTCGTCTGTTCGTTGTACCCAAGTCATCGGGGGGATGGAGCCCCATATTGGACGTTAGCACTGAACCTTTATGTGCAGAAGAAAAAGTTCAAGATGGAGAAGAATCAGTCTGTTCTTTCATCGATCCGTCAAGGGGATTGGATGATCTCCATCGATATGGAGGACGTATATTTTCACATCCCAATACACCAAAACTCAGAGGTTTCTGCGTTTTGTCTTCAGGGACAAAATATACCAGTTCAGAGCGCTGTGTTTCGGGCTTTCGACCGCACCACAAGTGTTCACCCGAGTGCTAGCTTCTATTGCGAAATGGTTACATCTAGTCGGGATAAGGATATCCCGTTACTTGGATGATTGACTTCTCCGGTCAAAAACAAAGGAGAGGTGCACGGAGGACCTTCAGAAAACCCTGACTTTAGCTCAGGATCTAGGACTGTTAATAAACAGATGAAAGTCGCAGTTACTCCCCAGTCAGGAATTAGTCTATTTGGGGATGAGAATCAACTCAGTGAGTTTTCGGGCTTTTCCATCCTCACAAAGAATAGAGTCATGCCTACAGAAGGCAGAGAAATTTCTAGTTCTCCAGGAATGCTGTGCAAAGGAATGGATGAGTCTTTTGGGCACATTATCCTTAATAGAGCAGTTCGTTATACTAGGGAGACTGCATATGAGGAACCTTCAGTTCTTCCTCAGAGCGAACTGGAACAGAAAGAAGTTTCCGGACTTTTATGCTCCGTATCACACAAGAAATAAAGGAGGACCTGCAATGGTGGAAGTTAAGAGACAGACTTGCAGAAGGGTGATCCCTCCTCCCGCAGAGCCCCAACCTAGTGTTCTTTTCAGACGCATCAGATCAAGGTTGGGGAGCGATTCTGGGGGAAAAGGAAGTATCAGGCACTGGGGATTGCTGAAGTTCGTGGACGAAGTTCGCAACAAAGTAGTGGCGATACACTCGAACAGCACGACAGTGCTCTCGTACATAAAGAAACAAGGAGGGACACACTCTTTTTCTCTTTGCGAGAACAGCAAGGAGCCTGCTGTTATGGCCGATTTGGATTCATACCACATTAATTCTGAGGTTCGTTCAGGGAAAATTCAATGTACTCGCGGACGAACTGAGCCGCAGGAAGCAAGTACTTCACACGAAATGGAACCCAGTGGTATGCCTCGAATTGTGGAAACTCTGAGGGAAACCTATGATAGATCTGTTTGCTACAGACAACCCCACTTCAAGAGGTTCCATCAAGGACTATCCACTCTGTCCCTAACTGCTTGAAAACTATCCGACAACTCTTACGAGCGAAGGGGTTTTCAAGACAAGCGGCGAGAGCTATTGCTCAGTGCAGAAGGGAATCTTCAAGTAAAGTCTACCAGGCAAAGTGGGCTGTGTTTAGACCCTGGTGTAAAGAGCATAATGTTTCGTCTTCTAAAACAACTATAACAGAAATAGCAGATTTTCTGTTATATCTGAGAACAGATAGGAAATTGTCTTCTGCGACTATCAAAGGTTATAAGGCTATGTTGGGATCTGTTTTCAAGCACGGGATTGGAAGTATCGACCAATAGAGATCTTGCGGATCTCATTAAGTCCTTCGATATAGAAAAACCCAAAGGTTTGAAGATATTATCTTGGAACCTAGATGTAGTACTTAAGTGGCTGTTGGAAACTCTGTGTGAGCCATTGCAAAGAGCATCGTTGATAGACTTGACGAGAAAGACCCTATTTCTAGTAGCCCTGTCTACAGCTAAAAGAGTGAGTGAAATAAATGCCATGGACAAGAGTATAGGCTTTGCAAAGGGTAATGTGGTTTGCACATTAACCTTGGGGTTTTTGGCAAAGAACGAGATCCCGTCCAAACCATGGCCTCGTTCGTTCAGTATCAAAAACCTCATGGACTTAGTAGGACTGGAAGAAGAAGAGAGGTTACTCTGCCCGGTTAGAGCTCTGAAATCTTATTTACAAAGGACAGAGAAAGTGAGGGGCCCGTCCGATCGTTTATGGTGTTCGGTAAGGAATATGGCGCGCCCGATGTCTAAAAACGCCCTGGTGTTCTTACGTAGCGTAATTGTAGAAGCTCATTCACAAGTGAAAGAAATTGACCTTAATAAACTTAGTGAAAGCTCACGAGGTAAGAGCAGTGACAACGTCTCTCTCTCGTTTAAAACACAATCTCTCTTTGGACTCGATTATACAAGCAACATATTGGAAATGTAAATGAGTGTTCTCCTCACATTATTTGCGTGATATTGAAACAGTATATGAACATTGCAATAACCTGGGTCTGTATTTAGCGGCGGGCACAGCATTGTTTAAGGGTGTGTAGGAAGTCATACCTTCCTAGCCTATCTCTTCACCTTGAACGAGGTTGTTGAGTTTTTTTAGGGGAGCCTGGAGGTACTATGGATGTACTAGGAGTACCCTTCAGTCAAGTGTAGAGTCGGGTATGAATATATTATGGTTATGGTGAAGGTGATATGTTTTTTTACTAATGTAACATTTGGTTATTTGGTACTGCACCCTGGGCAGGGGCATCCTTTGGTTGACCATGCTAACCACAGACACTCCTTAGCTGCATGGGTCCCACTGTTTAGAGGACGAGCCATGGCTATACCGCCACGTCCCTATGAGTTAAGATGAGCGACCTCCAGAGGCAGTAATCAACTGTTCAGCTCTCTTAACAGGTAGGGAACCAACAAGCATCTGCATGGATGCTAGCACTAAAAATATATTTTGTATTTATTAAATTTTAAAAGTTATGAGTGATAAAATATGATTTTATGTATACTTACCAAGTAGTTACATGATCAAAGCTCGCCCTCCTCCACTCACATGGATAATAGGGCATAAACAACTGATTTTCGTACGGTGTTGGTTCTTCACTCCCCCGATAGTGGGTGGGGGGTATCACCTGACCAAAACAAACTAGGCGCTACCGCGAATTTCAAAAATTCTAGTTGCCGACGGTTTTAGAAACTAGCTATGTAGCTACTTGGTAAGTATACATAAAATTTTATTTTATCATAAAAATGTCATATTTCATTTAGCTGTCCAATTTCTACATTACAGTGGACCCCCGCCAATTGGTGATTCTGGATTCAGTGCTTCACCTATTCGCAGATTGTTCATATGGGAGCAAACCTTCGGTCTTAACAATAGGATAATTGCTAGCACCTAGATGGATCCGGTTAAAAAGCAGATAAAAGCAAGGAATCTTGTGATATCTGGCAACGCATGCATAGCTTGGGTGAAGAGTGGTCCGCACCTACGCCAGTGCGTCAAGTTTTTTCTTTGACCACCTGGGTGAGAGTCGTGTTAACCTCTCCTGGCCTTTTCCCTGTTCATTGCCCGTTTCGCTTGTGTTTAGTGTGTGTGTGTGTGTTTGGCTGATATTATGGCTTCTGCTCCTTCTCGGCCTCGTCAACGTGTGTCCCGGAATTCCAGGTTTTCAGTGTTCTCGTGTTTTGGCTTCGGCAGCGACTGATCCCCACATCACTTGCAGTAGGTGGTGTTCTAATTTTTGTACTACAGTGGGGCATCGCTTATTCACGGATCAGTATTCATGGATCCAGTTAATCACGGGTTTTTTTCTTGGACCGTTTCCTTTCTCATGTTACATCACTGGTATGAATCACTGCATCACGGTTTTTGTTGTGTTGCGTATGCGATGTTTTTCGGTAGGCTAACCCTCGGCCGTGGTCCGATAACTACCAACATTCATTTAAAGACTCATATAATGATATTAACTGACAATAAAGGTAATAAAACCATTCTCACCTAATATATTAATGTCCTATCTTCGAAATAAATAGCCTATTCAAGGTTTATGTACGACGTTCATTGGTAGGCTAAGCGTAGTTGCAGTGTGATACCACCAACGTACACTAACATTCACATTATGATATTAACTGACAATAAAGGAATAAAACCATTCCTTACCATATATATTATAGTCATATCTTCTAATAAGTAGCCTATTCGAAGAATAATTCCACATCATTGCAACTCAACTTATCGTCGGAGTGGCCAGCCACAAAATGTAAGCATATACCTTTATTTTTCCGTACGAAAATGGTTTTATGTATACGGTTGCGTTCAAAGCGACATTTTTTGTTTGATAAAACTTTTAGAAATTTTAATAGTAGTGGTAGTGTAATTACAGTAGTAATAACATTAAGGCTAAAATTAATTCGAACTTCATTATTATTTTGGCAGTATTCGTATATAACTTCTCTGAACAATGAAGTCATACAAACGCTATTTGTCATAGATTATCGTAAGTATTGCTGTTTGTTATTGGCGACGAAGCGTAAACGAAATACATAAAAGCATTTTTTACCTTGTATATTATCGTCATATCTTCATAATAAAAAGGCTATTCGTGGAGTAATTCCATATCAGTGAAATCAATTTTATCTATGCGAGGCCAGCCAGCTGACAAAATGTACGTATGTATATGAAAATCAAATTATGGTAGCGTTCACAGCAAGATTATCTTTCGAAATTTTTATAGTACTATTCATGCTACGTAGTAATAATGTTTGGAATATACGTAACATTAATTTTCAATACAAAATATCGTTATTTTGGTAGTGAATAATAGTTTAGAATTATCATACATACACTGCATTGTTATGGGTTTGTGGCAGTGATAAAACAACCAAAATAACGTTCTCCTTTAAGTCGTCATATCTTCATAATAAAAAGGCTATTCGTGGAGTAATTCCATATCAGTGAAATCAATTTTATCTATGCGAGGCCAGGCCAGCTGACAAAATGTAAGTACGTATATGAAATCAAATTATGGTAGCGTTCACAGCAAGATTATCTTTCGAAATATTTATAGTACTATTCATGCTACGTAGTAATAATGTTTGGAATATATGTAACATTAATTTTCAATACAAAATATCATAGTTATTTTGGTAGTGAATAATAGTTTAGAATTATCATACATACACTGCATTGTTATGGGTTTGTGGCAGTGATAAAACAACCAAAATAACGTTCTCCTTTAAGTCAACGCGTTTAGGAAAAACATGACATAGAATCGACTTTGCGACTTCGTTCACTTTGATATTTTTAACGATACAATAACTATCATTTGTACTACTAAAACCATCTTCACATAAGTAATTTTTCGTAAGATATGTGTTGTTACAAAAGCTAGCTTATACATAAAAGGCTTTTATAATTTAAGTCATCTTAGATATACATATGTACCCAAACTCATTGTGGGGAAATTTACTACTGTTTCCTCGGATATTGAAATACTTTAGCATCATTCAAACACTTTAATAATATAATGCATAAATACTAGCTATACATATTTACATCGTATACAAATACTACATACAGTTATATACACATACTTTTATATACAAAGTTAACAGTTTATATACACATACTTTTATATACAAAATTAATCATATGAGTAGTGATCAGACGACAGCTGTGCACTGGACTACGTACGTACTACTTGGAGATAAAACAAACAAAAATTTGTTGTTGTTAGTCGCCGGGATAGATTAACATTTTTCCAGAGATTAAAGAGCTGAATTTTGTTTTGAAGGTATGTCAACCGTGTTAGTAAATAGGTATCATCTTCTAAGGAATTTTTTTTTTCTCTTCTTTTTGCGGAAGAATCTTTCAAGCCATTTTGCATTCAAAGTAATGAGAAGGAATCATTCTATTCTTCATGAAATCAGTAAAATACTTACACTAATAATAAAACTAAAACTACGTACTGTATGCAAAACACATACATCATCGTTAGCTTCGTGTGTGTTGTGTAAACGTTCATTCTAAGAAATTACAGAGTAGTATAACTAACACCTGATTGGTTGGTTGGTAGCCATGGAGATCTGTTATCCAATGACTGCCCTCTGCTTCTGTTCTATTTATAGGACATATGCCATGGATGGCACTAGGTTTGAACGTTACCATGTTCGTGATTTTCTGACTGCTGACGGCAAAAATTACTCAATAGTTTTAATTTTCTTTATATAATTATTCCTTCGTGAAAACAATAATATTTAATAACGCGGTTGACATACCTCAAAACAAAATTCAGCTTTTTAATCTCTGGAAAAATGTTAATCTATCCCGGCGACTAACAAACAACAAAATTTTTGTTTGTTTTATCTTCCAAGTAGTACGTACGTAGTCCAGTGTACAAGCTGTCGTCTGATCACTACTCATATGATTAACTTTGTATATAAAAGTATGTGTATATAACTGTTAACTTTGTATATAAAAGTATGTGTCATAACTGTATGTAGTATTTGTATACGATGTAAATATGTATAGCCTAGTATTTATGCATTATATTATTAAAGTGTTTGAATGATGCTAAAGTATTTCAATATCCGAGGAAACAGTAGTAAATTTCCCCACAATGAGTTTGGGTGCATATGTATATCTAAGATGACTTGAATTATAAAAGCCTTTTATGTATAAGCTAGCTTTTGCAACAACACATATCTTACGAAAAATTACTTATGTGAAGATGGTTTTAGTAGTACAAATGATAGTTATTGTATCGTTAAAAATATCAAAGTGAACGAAGTCGCAAAGTCGATTCTATGTCATGTTTTTAACTTTAACGTATAGTGGTATGAAAAACACCAGTGTGTCGTAGCGATGCGTCATCAATATAGTGGTATGAAAATACCACATGGTGTTGTAGCGATACATAATCACAAAGTACAAATCTTTTCCGGACCATCCTCAGAATTTTACAACTCTTCAACTTCAAGATCGATATGGTGAAATCTATTATATAGTCATACTTATTGTTAAAATTCACAAGTTGAACTGCAAAACATTATTATATTTTGATTGTTATGTACTATTATTTTTTTTGTGTTTTTACGGAATGTTTGTTTTGAAAATAATACCTATTAGTGAACATATGGTATTAATTGTCCCACTATTTTATTATAGGTGATCTTAATTATCTCACATTCATTTAACAGTATTATATTAATATTTATTTAAATAAACTGTAATTAATAAATAACAATAATGAAAAACATAAAGGGAAAAAATGTTTTGCTGCAGTAGTGGTGTTTGTTTGATTATGCATCTGACCTCACATTTCCAAAATCTGAAAAATTCCAAAAACCGAAACATCGGAATGTGTGTGTACTGCACATTTTTTTTAAACACGCACACAATGTCTACACATTTACTGATACCCGTTGGTGAAAGACAAATTACAGTACGTACGTATTTATTCCTTGAGAGGAGAGGAGAAGATGAGAGACGAGGAAGAGAAGGAGATGAGAGAGGGAGAGAGAGACGAGAGAGAGTAGAGAGATGGGGAGAAGGAGAGCGATTGAGGAGAGGAGAAGAGAGAGAGAGAGAGAGAATGGATTAAGGACCGTCCAACGGCGTGTTAATTTTTACAATATTTTATTATCTTGGGGGATATTTTTTGTTTTTTTTTAATCTTGAGATTTTCTATTCAATTCTCGAGATTAATAAGAATATTACCGTAAATTGACTAGCATCAGCACACATCTGAATGACTCGGCCATTAGCAGGCTAAACCACCAACCTTATGAACTTGCATGATACATGAGATACATGACAAAACACAAAACCACTGTTTATTGGTGAAAATTTGGGGGTCGCACGATATGGGAGATTGCACGTTATTCGAGTATATACGGTATGTGATTTTTTTAGCCTTTTATGGAACAAAATCTAGCAAGAAATTGCCATTCCCAGTTGGCAACACTGGGCCTACTCACGTTTGTTTGTTGTTGTTATGAAATGTGGTGTGCGGCGCGTTCTTTAAATTGTACCATATAAACTAGTTAATTATGTGGCATCCAAAAGCCCTGATTCTTTTACTCTTATGGGAAAAGACGCCTAAAGGTCAGATGAAGGTTTTTACGTGGAATATACTATTAACGTGTTGTGACGAAGGGAAGAGATGTTTCGCTGCATACTGTTGGTAGCATTATCGTTATTATATTACTGGGATTGCACTGCAAAAATCGTCGCCATCTTTTATCAACATAGATTGTTGGTGAGTACCCATATGATTTACATAATTTTGATAGTTCTCTTACCACTCATCCTCTCTTTCCTTGTAAAAAAAAAAAAAAAAGAGGCCCACCATGCGTATGTAGGCTTCTAGCTTGTAATCCCTAGGCTAGTAGGCTACATATGCACAGTAGTACATATACTACATTTATTTTTTAAGGCTAATTTTGTACAATAACTTTAAAACTGTCTTGAATTTAGTTTTAGGTGATAGTTGAAAACATATTTGGTGTTTGAACTAAAGTAGGCAGTTATAAACATTGGAATAGTGGTCTTGGGTGGGTTAACTATTAAAGTAGGCAGTTTTAAGCAATTTTTGAGGGGGGTATCAGGATAACACAGGTATTTACTTATCAAGGGGGGGTTCTGGGCCCTATCCCCCGTGGATAACGAGGCCCCACTGTATAATGAATCCTTGCACGGAATGCCAGGCATGGCCTAAAGAGCAGTGGAAGTCGTTTTATAGCAAGAGAGAACATTGGAGGTTTTTGACTTCCTTCTTTGGAAGGTTTTTCGCCTCTTCCTGATGCTTAGTCTCCTGCAGTATTCAACCCCCATAGTAGTGTTGTTCTTGTGTCTCCTTCCTTTTCTTCCATTGATTCGTTGCTGGAAGTATCGGGAGGCCACCAGGCTGATGTTTGTAATGGCGCCCCTTCTTCTTTGGGAGTTTATTTGATTCCTGGGAAGGGGGAGGCTTTTTTATCATTCTCATTTCTTCCAGAGTCGGAGGCGTCCAAGATGGCAGCGATTTGGAAGACGCTCGGGCTAGGGGGTCCCCCATCCTTGGAGGGTTTGCTAGCGCACTTTATGGAGGCTCACACCCCCCTCCCAAGGCTGGCCATCCCGTCCCCCCTTCCTTCCGCCTCGTCTTCGTGGGTAGCCGAGGTCGGCCATCTTGTATTGCTCCGCCAGTGACTGCTGCCGCTTCTTCAAGTCGGAGAGACGCCGTGGCGTCAACCCAGTTGATGACGTCACGGGATCAGTTTGTGTATTCCTCCGCTGGTAGCGTATGATTCCCCTTTGCACCGAGGGGAAACATTTACGTCACCACCACTTCTGACGTCACTCCCATCGATGACTGTCACTCCCAGTCATCTCCTCTGCTCTGCCTCTCTAAGCCGTGACGTCATCCCTGCTGCCCAGTTTGCTACATCTCCCTTCCATGTCATCAGAGCCTTCTCTGGCACATCAGTCTGAGGTTATATGCCAGGCAGTGCTTCAGAGGTTGGACTCTGTTTTGGATGTCAAGTTGGCAGCCTTATCAGTTGGGAGGACTGGTAGGAAATGTGTTGCTTCGTCCCCGCCTCCTGCGAAGAGATCGCATAAGAAACCAGTGCTGTCTTCCTCTCCCTCTTCCCCCTCTATGCCACGTAGGCGTATCAAGCGTTGGAAGGCTAAGGACTTTGCCCTTTCTTCACCTACGAGGGAGGAACAACGCGGACGTGTTCTTGAGTGTTGGTGTTTCGGGGAGTGTTAGTGTACTTTCCCTTGTGCAGTCTGCAGGGGCTGCTTCGTCCTCTGCCTTGAATCTCTCGGGCGTGTTACAACCTCCTGTCTGTGCGCATCACAACCGTGTTGCAACATCCTCCATCCATGCACATTGCGAGCATGTTGCAACCTCCTCTGCCCGTGCACATGATGCAAATGCTCCTCCTTCTCCAAGGCCTATTGGTCGCCGTAAGGATCTCAAGGCGCCTGTCAAGAGGTCGAAGGTAGTGAGCGCGGAGTTGCTGCAGCGGGAGTGTTTGCTTGCCTCTCTCACTGGTGCTTCCAAAAGTTCAACTCTAGGGTATTCTCCTTCAATCTCGAGTATTCGGTATTCCCCCCATCTCATATTTGTACGTCTGCCACGCCCGTGACCATTCACGGACATGCTAATGAGTCATCTGTTGGGGTAAGTAATGTTCCTAATGTTATAGTGGGTTCATCTTGGAAGCCGATGCGTGGACCCAGCCCAGACAGGTTAGTTGGTATTTTGGGCTGTTTGGCAGCTGACCCTTCCGTTAATTTTAATGGGGAAAGTGCCTTAGAGGAGCCTACACATCCTTCTCATTGTCTGTTTCCGTTGCCGGAGCAGGAGGAGGGAGACGCAAGAGTTTTTGTCTTCCTTTTCGGAAGTTGTTGATCTCATTGGTGGGTTTAACAATTTGGAAAGTAGGACTCAGGCTCGAGCCTGTCATCTTACACTCCTCCTTGCTTGGAAGACTTGGTGGGAGCTACACAGGATCCCAAATCATCTCTTCAGCTGCCTTCCTTTGTCGGGGCACATTCAGTTGGTCTTGCAGAAGGTTAATGCCTCTGTTTTGGACCGGGACGGTTCGCTTCACTCTAGGGGCTCTACCAAACTTCTACCCTCGCCTCTCATGAGACATAGGAAGTACTATGCTACGAGCTCTGCATTTTTGATGTCGCGCCATCTTAACCCAGACGTCATTCGCCTGAAGCTGGGATTGACTGGAGCAGGTGAGGTTGGTGGCTCCGTCCTTGTCTCCGCAAGATGCCCCAGCATTGAAATCTACAGTGGCCTCCATGTTGCAGACGGTTTCTTGGTTGGACTTCTGGTCTGTGGTTATTGCCAAGATAGATTCTGACAGGTTCCCGGAAGGGTTGGCGAGTGCATCCTCGCTTGCCAGTCTGTTGCAGTCCGGGGGCAAGGCGTTTTCATATATGACTCACCTCAGTGCTAATCTATGGTTTTATGCATGACACTTACCTGGCAGGTATATATATAGCTGTATTTTCTGAAGTCCGACAGAATTTAAAAAACTTCCGACACACGCAGTGGTCGGCCAGGTGGTTAGTACCATTCCGCCGCTGGGAGGCGGGTATCAGGAACCATTCCCATTTTCTATTCATAAATTTTCTGTCGCCGGTACTGAAAACACCTGTTTTCAGTACCTCCGGCTTAGGATTTTGGAAACTTTCATTTGCCGCTAAGTATCCTAATTGTCTTTTAATTTATTTACTTGGATTTGTGGCTAGGCATACGCTATCTTAAATTGATTTGAATTTGATTCATTTTTGCATAAGATATCTGAATCTAGTTAGGCTAGTTTCAGAGGGTGTTGTCTGCAAAGATAGGGTGTGGCTACCGAAAGCTTCGGTAGTTCCGCACTTGGGGGGGCGCAATTAATCAGTAAACATGTCTATTTCCGTAAGGAAAAAGTATGATTCGTATGTACGCAATTAATCAGTAAACGTGTCTAATTCCGTAAGGAAAAAGTTTTGTTTTTTAGTATGTACGCAATTAATCAATTACGAAAGTCAGGGTAGTGATACTGCTAACCTTCCGGTAGACTTTATTTTGCCTAACGCTGTAGTATGGCCTACGGGTTATGACTATGTCTGCGAGAGGTGATCGCTCTCCTTCATTGTTGTGAAGAGTTCTACTTCTGTTTTTGTTACGCCTAACCCTGTAATGTTGCCTTCGGGCCCTAAAACAGTGTCTGTAGAGGTTATTGCCCTTTCTCTTATACTATTTCGATTCGTAACTTAGAATCGAAAGTGTTTGCTTTAGAGAGCAATAGTGAAGTGGCTAAGTGCAGTGACAGTGCCCCTTGTGTAGTGGAGGGTGCGTCAGATCGGCCTTATAACGCCTCTAGGTCTAGACCTCTGTCGAACTCCCAGAACCAAGGGAGAGGGCATGTCGAAAGCCGAAGGAGGGTTACAGGGAAACCCCACCGATCTGGCGTGCCTTCGGCAGTTTCTGATGAAAATCCCCAGACTGCCAAAGTGCGTGCACATGCACGAATCCTGAAGGATTGCTTCTCGTCCTCCGAGGCGTCCTCCCCGCACAAGGGTTGGAGCTCTCGGAAGGACTCGCGCCCTCTAAGAAGCTTTATAGAAGAGGACGCTTCACGTCCCTTCTCCCTCGTTATGTGTTTCAGTGAGAAGTAAGAAGGCGAAAGTTGCCTGATCACGTGTACTTCTTTCCACCAAGAAATAGGAAAAAGAAGGCAGTTTCTCTCGCTTGTTTTGACGCCTGTCAGGAGCGTGACGCTTTTCTGCACGCTTATTTGGACGATCGGCTTGAACAGGACGCTCGGAATGGACGCACTCACCAGTGGACGCCGGAGCGTCCTCGCCAGTGGCCGCCGAGCGACGCACCGGAGACGCGAGGCGTCCTCGCCAGTGGACGCCGAGCGTCCTCGTCAGTGGACGCCGAGCGCGCACCAGGACGCCGAGCGCGCACCAGGACGCCGAGCGTCCTCGCCAGTGGACGCCGAGCGCGCACCAGAACGTTTCTGTTGAACTCTTCAAGCTCTTGTTTAAGATTTGAGCCTCAAGAAAGTGAACAGAACTTCGTCTTCGAAACCCAGCAAGACCTCGGGTTTCGTGAATTCAAGAGGTCTCTGTCAATATTATATTGCTTTTCGCAAAGGTGGATGGAGTTAAGGAAAGCTCAAGGGAAGATCTCGTTTTCTCTACCTCAGTCAAGACTTTGAGATAAGACAGTTACGGTTATGTAAAGGCTCGACGTCCTGAACGTCAGGATTTTCGGCAACGTTCAGTAGGATTCTTGCAAAGGCACTCATCAAAAGGACGCTCTTCAGGAAAGCGCAAGACAAGACTTCCTTTGCCATACTGCCAATAAATTTAAAGCTTTTTAGACCATCTGAAAGGGTTTTTCAGATGATAGATTTTGTTAGTTTCTAGTCGAGACTTCCATGCCGATTGAGCATCGTCGTTCTACCTACCGTAAGCCCAGTCTCTTAACAGGATTCTTGTCCCTTCCTTGTTTGAGACGGGAATCGAAAAATAAAAGGCTCGACTTCCTGGATTACGTTTTGTCAATTCAGTGACTTTCCCCATTGACAATATACTATCGTTTTGTCAAGTAAGTTGGGTCCTCCCCTCATTGACAAAATATCTCTCTGTACCGTTAATGGGTTAGTTCTCATTGACAAACATCTCATTAACTTGATATTGCGTAAGCGAATAAGGACAAGGTTCGGAAGAGCTCTCCTTCCTCATTCGCAGACTCGTACAAGAAATAGACTTGTAGACTACGTCAATGAACGCTTATGTCCAGTATCTTAAGAAGCTTGAGATGTCTGCTTCGATTCTCTAAGTTTTGTTCATGAAACTTGCCTGTCAGATATGTATGTAGCTGTATTTCCGAATTCAGCTATATATATGTCTGCCAGGTAAGTATGAACAAACTTTATTGTGATATAATAAAATTTTTTGCCTTGCGTTATTTTACTACTGGTTGGTTCAAGTCATACACGCTTGCTGTAGTTACCTCTTCGGATGGCAACCGAGAGGTCTATGGTCTACTATTTTAAGGACATTTAATCGTCACTCCCTGCAGCCTTCCAGGAGTTTCCGATTTATCTTTTACCGTTGTATGGTAGTGTTCTGACGACACAAACGCATCTATATATTTAGGGTTTTCTGTTTCGCTTAAATATACCAGCTTGAGAGTCTCTTTTTGTTCAAAAAATAACGGACCTATTTCTTCGTAGAATAGGGTAGCTGGCAACCCAGACATAAAGTTAAGAGACGACGTTCGTAAGCTGCTGGCTGCTGCTGTGTCTGACTGTCCAAGTTCCAACCGAGCCACCAGTAACAGATCGTGCGCTGTCATGCGCTGTAGGTTACGTCTCTCTCTCCTGCGGGATTGACTGACTAACCGTATCTCTGTGCTGGCGGTTACGTCTCTCCTGCGGGATGACTGACTAACTGTATCTCTGTCCTACAATCACGGACTTTAGCCTAAGATTGAGGGGATTTCTTACGTGAATGAATAAACGTTGCATTAGTTTTGCCTTACTATGTTCAACAGAGTTATCTCTTAATCCTTTCGGTGCTCGTTACCGCACGGTATAGAACTACGAGTCTACCGCAACATTGCACTTTTATATGCTCTCCTGCTTAGGCAAAGCGCAGCCTTATAGGGAAGTAAGCATACTCGGGGAGGGAATGGATGAGCTTGCTGGGGACCATTT
Source organism: Macrobrachium nipponense (assembly GCF_015104395.2). Taxonomy (NCBI): domain Eukaryota; kingdom Metazoa; phylum Arthropoda; class Malacostraca; order Decapoda; family Palaemonidae; genus Macrobrachium; species Macrobrachium nipponense. Next base: position 65,332,840 of record NC_061091.1, read on the forward strand.
CCTTCCTGAAGAAGTTTGTTTCCCCGAATAGACTGCAATTCAGACCACAGTTTTTTCCTACCGGGAAACTGAAATATTATTCAAGATCTAGGAATTATTCTGAACATCTCTCAGTGCGTCATGATAGAAAGAAGGTGCGGACATCTGGATAGTGTTTCAGATGTCCTGGATCTTAATCTGAAAGAAGTAAATGCAATTCGGTCGTCCCTCCAGTCCTCGAAACGAGTTTTTGGAACCAGTGGTCCACATCAACTCTGATATTCCACAGCTCTCTCATATCTTAAGAAGTATCTTCTCTCGGTCCCTGCTCGAGTTTACGAGAAAGAGCCTATTATAACAACAGGCGTAGAATGTAACGATCATCTAGAGGTTCGTTACAGGATTGCAAAAGTCCGTACGAATCGTCTCGATCGACGGCAGCAACGATAGATTACTAACATGCTAGGTATTTTAATTAAGTGGTGTTCTTTTTATGGTTGTCTGAGAGGGTTATTTCCTCTTCAGTATGTGAAGTGTAATGTGTTACGTTAGCTTTGTGTGTGGTTCAGGTGGTCTAACTTATCCTAGCATGAATGCCCCTGGTAAGAGAGGGCTAGGGTTTCCTGTCAACAAATTGGTCCCGTCCAGTTGTCAGACCCTTGTTATTAGCTTTCTCAACAAACAGGTCACATCCTAGTTGAGAGCTACTAAGGTTTAGCAGGCTAAGAGGCAGGACCTACGAAGTCAGCTACCTTAGCAGGTAAGGAACTTAATAAATAATTTTAAAAATTGAGTTAATTTTTGAATTATGACGATGTTGCTGTCTGTGACCCACCTCCAAATGTGTCAATCAGCTATATATATACCTGCCAGGTAAGTGTCATGCATAAAAATGATATTGTTATGATACAATAAAGTTTTATGCATACTTACCTGGCAGGTATATATAATTAAATTCCCACCCTCCTCCCCTCAGGAGACAGGGTTCAGAGAAAATCTGAGGAAAACGGGAATAGTTCCAAGTACCAGCGCCACGGGAACGTGGGGGAGATCACCTGAACTACCAGTGGTCTAGCGTTGCCGAGAGTTTTGAAAATTCTGCCAGTGCGAACAGACAACAGAGAATGTTGTTTGACAGATTTGCATCTGTCAAACAACAAAGACCTTCACGATCATTGAGGTCTGTGGAATCTCGATTCTAGCTCACCATCTACTTTTTGCCTCGCCTGTTTTCTCGGAGTCAGACACTCGTGCGAGATCAGGCGACATATAGTAGCCCTGAGTTTCTTATTGACGAAGTCGATTGCGGACGACGTTGGGTTGCGTTGATACACCCCCAAGGTTTGCTTAGATTGAATCGCCCAGGCAGTCCAGACACTCATCCTTCAGCTAAGAATAGTGCCTTTTGGTCTTCAGGGTACAGCCTTGCTGTCCTTGATTCGTCTGACTGGTCAACTGGTCGTTCACCTGACTTTAGTACAGACTGTGCATTTCCGGATCGAAGCTTTCAATATGGAACTTAGACGTAGTCTGAAGTTCGTGATGTCAAAGCATTCGAACCTCTCCTGCCTGTTAACTTCTTGTATGTGATCAGGAAGGCCTTCTTCTAACCACCCTAGATACAACAAAGAGGTTTAGTGAGATTTTAAGCCATCGTCACAAGTTTTGGCTTTAGAGAACACAAGGAGGTGTGCTCTCTAAGCCTTTCGTTATGGCCTAAGAATGGAAACCCTTTTTGTCCTTGGGCCAGGATCTTGGAAGCAAGGATGGCACAAGTTAGTGGGCAGGAGCCAGAGAGAGTCCTGTGCCCTGTCAGGTCTCTCAAGTTTTATCTACTTAAAATCAAGAAAGTCGAAGTCAGTCGGGCAATCTGCAGTGTTCCGAAAAAGACCAGACTTGCCCATATCGAAGTACACCCTGGTTTTAGGGTTAAGGAGTTCTTTCAAAAAAATGCTCCTTCATTGTGTTTGCACAAAGATTTGAAAGCTTTTTATCTGAATGCTCACGAGGTGAGGGCGCGGCCTCGGAAGCATTTCAACAGAGCATGGCACTCAGCAACATCCTGAGTACCATGTTTTAGCGAAGCAACTCTGGGTTCACTTCACACTCCCTGCGAGATGTGAAGATGGCATATGAGATCTGCTGCTCGCTAGGGCCATACGTGTCTGCAGACACAATCTTGGGGGCAAGAAGTACTACTCATCCTATCCTGTAGAAAATGGTTAGGAAGAGCTCTTAATTTAGTTGTGGAGTCGCTGACAACGGCGACTGCTTAACTCTGAAGCCTTAGTTAACACACATTAACTTTGGCTAGGTTGGTCAGGTGGTGATATATATAATTATATATATATTTATTTTACTTCTTCTTGCCCTCATGGTATGGTCAATATGGTCTAGTCACATTGTGGTCACACCCCCGTTGACAGATAATCTGGAGTGCACCAGCTTCATAGGTCTCTACCTCGCTGGCAACTCTAGTAAAGCAGAAGCAGACTTGGGTGACAGTAATCACGAAGTCGGCTATGCTAACAGGTGGAACCAAGATGTAAATCATCTGCATGCATTTGTGTCCCAAAATCCTTCTATTCTGTCCCTTCCCACCTCCAACGGTGGGTTTCAACTATATATATATATCTGACAGGTAAGTTCATGAGCAAAATGATATTGTTATGATACAAAGTTTGTTCATACTTAACTGGCAGATATATATATATTCAAGTACCCACCCACCTCCCCTCAGGGGACAGTGGAAATAAAAATTATGAATAGAAAATGGGAATGGTTCCTGATACCCGCCTCCCAGCGGCGGGAATGGGTACTAACCACCTGGCCGACCACTGCGTGTGTCGGAAGTTTTTTAAATTCTGTCGGACTTCAGAAAATACAGCTATATATATACCTGCCAGGTAAGTATGCATAAAACTTTATTGTATCATAATATCATGTTTACCTTCTTCTGATTAGAAGAGACGTGTCTTTGTCTAGGATGGAGAGATCACAAGACATGGAGTCCTTGCTGGCACTGAGGAACTGAGATCTGTTGGAGTCCCAATATTTGTTTCCTTAGACAGAGCTCGAGAATGCGATAGACCGGCGCCGGGCTGACACCAGGCCGTGTCAAAGTCAGAGTCTTGTCCTCGGAGACGTCTGGCTCCTCCTCCTCCTTCCCCTGTCCAGCAGCAGTCAAGGAGATTGTCGCCTGGAAGGCCGTCGAGAACTTCAAGTTTGGCAGGGCCTTCCCGTTCGACTCAGCCTAGGTCATAGGATCAACGCCCCTTTCGCTCTTGTTCCGTTAAGCCAAGAAGGGGCCCAAGGGGCAGAGGTAAAGGGGGCTGTTGGTACGTTAGGCGCCTCTCCCTCTCCTGCGCCACGGGTGGTGGTTGCCTGGCGGGCCATTGGGCCAAGTGGCAGAGTTATGGGGTAGAGAAGTTGGTGGTAGATGTCCTTTTGGGTGGGGTACCTAATGCCATTTGACTTCTCTCCTCCTCTGTTGGACAAGCTGCAGCTCAGGAAGGCATATCCTCCAGATTCTCTAAAGTTCTTGGCTCTTCAGGAGGAAGTGCAGAAAATGCTGGACAAGGATACGATAGAGGAAGTGGTGCGACCGTCCTCAGGGTTTTACAGTCACATCTTGGTGCCCAAGGCGTCAGGAGGATGGAGGCCTGTGATCGACTTATCCACCTTGAATCACTTCATCAGGAAGACATGGTTCAAGATGGAGACCCCATGCTCGGTGTTGGCAGCCGTGAGGGAAGGCGACTTCATGCTTTCGGTAGAATTAAGGGACGCATGCTTCCAAATCCCTATTCATCCAACTTCCAGGAAGTTCCTTCGCTTCTCTCTTGGGGACAAGGTCTTCGAGTTCAAGTCTTGTGCTTCGGGCTGACGACAGCCCCTCAAGTGTTCACATGGGTCTTCTCTCTCGTGTTAAGTTGGGCCCATGCTCTGGGGATCCATTTGCTGAGGTACCTCGACGATTGGTTAGTCTTGGCAGTTTCCAGGGAAAAGCTGCTGCAAGACAGGGATCATCTACTTCGGTTCTGTCCAGAACTGGGCATTTTAGTCAACCAGGAAAAGTCGAACCTCGTACCCACTCAAAGGATTCTCTACCTGGGCAGGGTCATCGATACGACAGTGGCAAAAGATTTCCCGTTGGATCAGAGATTAGAGAAGTTGCGGGTGGTGGCGCGCAGCTTCCTGTCAGAATCACATTAGTCAGCTCATCAGTGGTAGGTTCTTCTGGGAGTGTTGTCTTCCCTGGAGAAGCTGGTCCCTCATGGGTGTCTTCATCTTCAGTCTCTGCAATGGAGACTGGGGGAGTTCTGGTCTCCGGTGGGGAACTCTCCCCTGTTTGTGGTCCCACTGTCTTTGAAGTGAGAGAAGACTTTCGTTGGTGGTTGGACGACCAGTATCTATTGAAGGGCGTCCCTCTGCGTTCTCTCCCTCCGGACTTCCTTCTGTTCTCGGACGCCTCCCTTGCAGGTTGGGGCGCGCACTTAGGCGGCCTCATTGCTACAGGCATTTGGGGTTTAGAGGACAAGCAGCAGCATATCAACGTCTTGGAGTTGAAGGCGGCTTTCCTGGGTCTGAAGGAGTTTTGGGGGATGGTAGAGGGTCACTGTCGTTCTCATGTCGGACAACACCACGGTGGTACCCTACGTGAACAAATAGGGAGGCCTAGTTTCTCAGCAACTTCATGCCTTGACCGTCAAGCTTCACTAGTGGGCAATCAGCAATTCGGTAGAGCTCTCAGCCAGGTATATCCCAGGGAAGCGGAACTTGGTCGCAGACAAACTCAGTCGCTGGGATCAGATCTTAGGAACAGTGGTCCCTTCATCAAGCGTTGGCAGACAGGCTTTTCCAGATTTGGGGGAGACCCATGCTGGACCTTTTCGTGACACGTTACAAAAGGAAGCTGGAGGTGTTCTGTTCAGTGGTCCCAGATCCCTTGACATTGGCAGAAGACGCATTCCAACATCCCTGGGACAACCTGGAGGTGTATGCTTTCCCTCCGTTTGTTTGATCCGTCAGGTTCTGAACAGGCCGTTGGGTTCACAGGGTCTCAGAATGACTGGTAGCCCCTCTGTGGCCTCAGGCGGAATGGTTTTCAGATCTGCTATCGTTAATGTTGGAGATTCCGAGGGAGATTTCCCCTTGGCGGTATCTCCTGTGTCAGCCCCATGCAGAAAGGTTCCACCAGTCAGTAGAATCCCTGTCTCTTCATGGCTGGAGGCTATCAACTATCTCCTCCAAGAGAGAGGCTTTTCTCAGAAATCAGCTGGGCACATGTCCAGCAGTCTTAGGAAGTCAACCTCCGCAGTTTACCAAGGCAAATGGGCGATCTACTGTGATTGGTGTCGTAAACAGGGTTTTTCTCCACTCCTGACCTCTATTCAGCAAATAGCAGACTTTTTAACCTTCCTCAGAGACGAGAAACGTTTGTCCGTGACTGCTATTAGAGGCTACAGGGCGGCTCTGAGTTTGGTGTTACGCCTGAAGGGTATCAACATCTCCTCTTCCTGGGAACGTTCCCTGCTAGTTAAGGGGTTTGAGCAGTCGCCTTCTCCTAGAGCGCTCAAGCCCCCAACGTGGGATGTTTCCTTGGTGCTTAAGAGCTTGACTAAGAGTCCATATGAGCCCTTGCGCCGCTCATCTGATAGGAACCTGGTGCTCAACAGTTTTCCTTTTGGCTTTGGCATCTTCCAAAAGGGTAGGAGAGCTCCATGGTCTGAGTTATGAGGTGAAGCACACCAGGGGTTGGAAGTCAGTGTCCTTTGAATTTGTTCGGAATTCGTGGCCAAGACCCAAAATCCCTCTGTGCATGATGACAGGTTCGCTTCGTTTTCCATTCCATCACTGACTGACTTTGTGGGTGGTCATGCTCAAGAGCTTTTGTTGTGCCCTGTCCGGGCCCTACGTTACTATCTCAAACGGACTCGGCACCTTAGACCAGGCTGCCGCAGACTTTTTGTCAATACAGGCCGTACAAAGAAAGAGGTGTCTAAGAATACTATCTCTTTTTGGATATGGGAAGCCATCAGACAGGCATACTTGACTCTTGATGATTCCATCACCACGTTTGTGCAGGCTAGAGCACATGACGTTAGGGGTATTGGTCCCTCTCTGGCTTTCAAAAAGAACTTGGCTGTACATAGTGCTGAGCGCTAGTACTTGGTTACGCCAGCCCACGTTCACCTCCTTCTATCTTAAGGATGTTGCCCACAGATCTATGGACACGTTTTCCCTGGGACCTGTGGTGGCTGCCCAACAGGTTGTGTAACTCATAGTTGCCCTTAACAGGGCACCTTTGTATCTTACCCAAGATGATTGTGTGGATGAGAGAATGAGTGAGTTGGATGGCTTCCTTTCTCTTGTACCTTTCCTTCTTCCTTCGGGCAGTTTAAGGAATTGACACGTCATTTGTTGGTAGGAGTAAGCAAACAGGAAGATCCAAGTGATACTACAAAAGAACCAAGTTGAAAGTGGTGAAGAAATTGAAATTTTGTTAAAAAGAAAAAAAAAAAAAAAAACTAAAGTAAAAAAAAATGGAAAAAAAAAAAATTTAATTTTAAGTTTTTTGTAAAGTTAAGTGTTAAGGTTTTGTGCCATTTGTTAATGTATTTCGTAAAGTTTAGTCTTAATGTTTCCTGACATTTTTTAATGTGTTTCGTAAAGTTTAAGTGTATGTACAAGTTTTCTGCCATTTGTCCTCCTCCTCTGTCCCCACTTTCGGAGATAGCCTCACTCGAAAGGTAAGGTTCCACATTTTACTACATACGTACATATGTACGTACAGTATTTCTTTTATGCCATGTACACTAATAAACTTTACTATTTACAGGTACTATGTAGTACATATTAGTAGTATGTATTAAGTTAGGTATTGAATGGTCCAAATTGTTGCATTTCATTGTTTATTGGTCAATTTAGCTTTATTATAAAATTTACTGTGGTGTTTTGTAGGGCTTGGAACGAATTAGGCAATTTACATGTAAAATGCGGTTCAAGATACGAAAAACTCAGGTTACGAAGGCCGGCTCGGAACGGATTAATTTCGTATCTTGAGGTACCACTGTACTGTTAATGGGATGGATGTGCTTGGTGCGGGGATATCAGTTTCTCCACATCAGACTGGAACTCACTAAGAAGACGACGTAGATCCCCATGTTCGATAATTGTAAGTCTGTTCCTTTGCTTGGAAAGAAGCAAGTCAACTGCACTGAAGCCCTGTTCTACCAACTATGACATGTATTTGGTTATTCAGATTTTGTAAAAAAAGAAAAAAACCCATTTATTGCTTAAAATTAAATGCTCATAATACCACCATGTGGCCTCCAACCTCTCCCTTGCGCCTCACGGTCCCCGATGTCAATCCATCACCACTACGGCGGCAGTGCCACCCACTGTGGGAACTGTGGCTGTAAACCAACTCTTAGTCTTGAACCTTGGTTTATCCTTTGCCCTCATGCCAGACGGGAAAAATAATCTAGATTTTATAGTTGCTTTTATTAAATTCATATGAGATGAAAAGTACAGCTGAGAAGAGATATGTTTAAAAGGCATTTTACTAAATGCATAAGCTGACCATGTGGCTGGATCACAAGCTTAAAAACAAGTGGGAAAAATCCCCCCCCCACATAAACCTAATCAATCCGGCTACCAAACTCACCCTCAGTCATACTTTCCTCTTTACACTACCGAATACACGCAGGACAATTGACCTACCTACACAGGAAAAAAAAAAAAAAAAACACAAACACATGTATTAGTGGTAGCAGTGTTTACAACGGACTACCTGTTTGGTAATTTTGGTTCGCATAGCGAACATCAGTGGGTGATGATCTCGCTCTCTGTCACTTTCTTCCTCAGTGGAACTGCGAAGATATTCTCTGAACTCTATATTCATATTCTTGCGTGGGTAGAGGGTAAGTCGTGGAAACACAGAGTAGGAAAATATACTTATATTCTGTAAGAGATTACATCTTGAGACAAGAGGTGGAGAGGAAGTCTGAGTACAATTCATTTACAAATCCTAGGCGAGCAAACGTAATCAAAAGATACAGGTATACGAATGAACATTCTTATCTAGGTTAAGACACATCATCGTTTCAAGTTCTCGTGAGAGCCGAAGTAGATTCCCATGAATGTAGGTGGTTGTTGCTTGTTTCTATTTGTGCTTAGCTAAGCTTCACATGCTCACACACATCCTGGACTGTCGTTTTTGGGCAGACTTTCCTCCATGACTTCCTTACCTGATTACGTGACATCTACGTTTCTCAAGTAATGTTTTCACATTACTATTTAAAATGTCATTATCCATTACTCATGTACTCACCCATCTCAAGGTATACTATTTAAAATGTAATTATCCATTACTCATGTACTCACCCAACTTATCCATTACTCATGTACTTACCCAACTCTAGATATACTATTTAAAATGTAATTATCCGTTACTCATGTACTCACCCAACTCTAGATACTCTGGGCTATGCTGTGCTGTCTGCCGGTCAAAGTCATGGAGATACCAACAACAACAAAGACAACAACCAAGAACCACAACCCAACAACACAACACCCAAGGACCACAACCACACAACTCAACAACCCTCAGCAACTCACAACCACACCAAGAAACCACAACAGCCTCCAACAACAATAACAACTACTCTCTACCACAACAACTAACCCACAACCCAACAGGAACTCACAAGCACAATAAATCCAACAGCACAGGCACAACAGCTCTAAAGCAAACAATATCAACTTAACAACAACCAAACAACAAATCAATAACACAACTTAACTGACTTATAGCTGTCAATGCCTTCAGACTGCTGCCGACACTACTGACTATCACAGGCTCTCACCCAAGACTGACTAAAAACTGCCTCCAAAACACAGAACTCTAACAACTAACTCCAGCAGCACCAGCAGACAACCCAGAACTCACCAATAGCCAATTCATTCGTTTACCATCCATCCACCAATTACGCTCTCTCTCTCTCTCTCTCTCTCTCTCTCTCTCTCTCTCTCTCTCTCTCTCTCTCTATCTCTCTCTCTCGTCTCCTCTCTCTCTCTCTCTCTCTCTCTCTCTCTCTCTCTCTCTCTCTCTCTCTCTCTCTCAGACGTTGTCAAATGGAACTCCCATAACTCCTCCATAACCATAAGAAATACTCTGTCCTCCATAGATTTATGAAAGCCATCCACTCGCTACAAAAATTAAATTTAATAAGTAGATCTGACAAAGACGGCAAAATCGTGATCATGGATAAAGACTTTTACCTCTACAAAATCAATCAACTCGTTAGTGACACAAACGCTATGACAAATTGACGAAAAATCCTCCCCAAAACATCCTCAGAGTTTTTTAGAAGAGCAAGATTAATTGGCAAAGACAAAAAGATCATTGAACTACCGGAGAAATTTGAGTCATTAGCCCAAAATGACCTTATTTTTATGGACTTCCTAAAACTATCAAAGAAACTTTTCTTACGATATTATGGGTTACGGCAATTTCTGACTTATGGCAGGCCGCTGGAATGGATTCCCGCCTTAACCCGGGAGTGACTGTAATTACATAAATTACCATTATTATATAAGCCAAGCTGCTCTTTTCAGAAGGATCTCTGCTCATTTTTTCTATTAATTTTTTCCCTTGTCTTCCATCATGGCTATATTTGTGTGTTTTTTGTGCTCACTATTTATTATATGGATGAATTGGTTTTATTTGTCAGTTTCATCTTGACAAACAATTCCTTTGCAGGTGACGGTCCGTTCCCAGGAGTTGTCGATATGTTTGGTACTGCAGGTGGTCTTCTTGAATTTAGATCGGCTCAACTTGCTTCCCGAGGCTTTGCATCTCTTGCACTTGCTTTTTTCAATTATGATGATCTTCCCAAAGGCTTAGAAGAGTTTGATATTGCATACTTTGAAGAGGCCGTAGAGTATCTATTGAAACATGAGAAGGTAAGGCTTATCATTTTTCTGCTTGTTTTTATACTTTACTAGCATGATAGTGATATTTTATCATTTGCAGGCTTCTTTATTTATTTCCATACCCATTATTGTACTATGCTATAAATATTTTCTCTGTATAATCTGTTTACTTGAATCTACTGAAGTAATATGACTACCAAAATGATAAAGTTGCCCAAAATTTGCAGTATAGGCAGTTCCTGGTTATTGGGATTCTGGTTTTATGGTTTTTGTCTAGTGACAAAAATCTGGTATTTGCTTATTTTTGCTTATCGGTGATTTTCAACTCTGATTTCCGCATATCGGAGATTTTCGGCGCCAGTTTGCGCTGATTTCTTATTGGCGCTGATAATAGAGTAATGGCGCCGACATTTATCTAACTGAGGCACCATTGTCCAGTTATGGGCGCCAAAATTCGGTTATCTGTGCCAATTAGCGCTGAAATTCAGCAATTTTTGGTTATCAGCGATTTTTGCTCGTCATTATGCCGTCGGAACGGAACCTTCACAGTTGACGGGGGACTGCCTCCACAAATATGGAAATCACTTTAGTAATATGATGTGACAAAAAGACTGGAGGCTCAGAAATAGTATAATTTGGTTGTAATCCATAAATTTGTAAACATGACTGATATTGTCAAAACTTGTAGGCATGATTATTGTTTTCATAAGTTGACATACTCAGATAACTAGATGATATAGTACCTACTGTTATTTGTGTTAATATGCAGCAGAAAAAAAAAAGTTATATTCAGGTGAGAAAAAATTTACTACCACAAGTACATCAAAACAGTGCGAATCTTGAGAAAGAAAATGAGTGAATTTCATTTGCAATTGGGAAGATAACCTCTGCTCTTACTAGAATTGATATGAATGGTACATTGTCTTGTGTATGACAGTCATTGAGGGGTTATCACTATTGAGTGTTAATTGGGCTTATGGATATGTAATCTGTTAAAGTGGAAAATTATAGGTAACCTTTGTCCATTAGTCTTGACTGTATATTCTGCTAAGACACAAGCACAGTTCCATTGGAGATATTAGGGTAACAAACAATATACTTGACTAGTTTATTGTTTAACAGGAAAATTTGTTAAGAATTAACACATACGTACTCTGTATCTCAGGAGAAAATGCCTCATCTTTCTCTTGTCTTGTTGAAAACTTGAGAATGATACTTCTCTTAGATTGTGTGCAAGGACCTCAGTTATGATATTGAGGGAGTAAGGTGGACTTCAGGAAGTGAACAAGCCACACTGAGTTAGGGAATCCTCATAAGGTAAATTCTTGCATCAGTATCAGTCAACAGTTTTGTTTTATGACTGGCCATAACAGAAAGGAGTTGGAATAAATTATTGATGTAGAAGATTGTAAGTAGGTCTGATTCCACAGAGATGGATCTTTTGAAGTGTCGATGGTTGCTTCACTTGGGTTTGGGCCAGTTACTATTCTGATGACTGGAATAAACTTTCAGCAAGATAAATGTTATCTTTAAAAAAGGAAATGCACTCAAGAGCTCATCAGGAAGGAGACCTTATACTATTCCATCATTGTGCCAACATCCACTATTCTGGCAGAGACCAGCTAGTAGGGAATTCTTTTGAGATTGGTTGGTCTGTCTTTTGAGCCTTTGGGGGATCATGGGAGTAACTCCTTTGAGGACTCACAGCAGCTACCAAATATAGGTATTATCCTACATCAAAACCTGTTTGTTCCTACACGATATACAAACCCTCAGTCCTTTACAAAAGGAATTACTTTCGGCGTAGCTAGAATTACGGCTGTTAAATTCTTGAACAAGGTGGTTAGGCAGTAATTACCATGTGGCAGGCGGGTACGCTAGCCTGTCTGGATGTTAACACTCCACTTTGGTTTCGGCTGTCTTCTGATGAAGACGTGTGTTTGTGAGCTCTTGCTGACTGGTCGTTGATCATTTTTACCTGGTGGGATCTTTCTGGTTTATTTTTGTTTTTTAAATAAATATGTATATATGGTGTTTGATATTAATATTAAGTTCAATTAATATACAAACCCACTTTTTGTGATTTGGGGATTACCGAGGGGAACTTCAAAGGTTTGTCCTTGTTTTGTTTGTATGGTAATTTCTCTTCTCCTTCATCCTTTCACTTACTATCGGACGAAGGTAGAAGAAGGGGCGTGTGGTGTTGGTGTTTGGGGGATCTCCTGTCACTTCGGAGGGCGGTGCCCTTGGATGTGAGAGGAGTATCCTTATTACTTTCATTTTTTTTCCCCTTATTTTACAGAATAACAGTGGTGATTGTGTTTACAGCAGTATTGGTTGGATAGCTCTTCGTATTAGTTATCCTAACCTTGGAATTGTACCTGTGACTCGTAGCTTGTTGTGATACCAATCCTCGAGTGTGTGTACTGATCCCCTGCTGATAATCTTATTCATTTACCACTACTACCCTGGAGTTATGTCACTGGACGAAGCTTTCGCGCTGCCCTGTGATGTTTATCTATTCCTAATGGTAGAAGTCTGGCAGAATTTGGAGGAATCGAAGAAGAGAGCTTATCAAGTGTCGTCATCCTCCTCTTCGAGATCTTCATATTTTCATGTCTCCACCCCTTCAACTCCTAAGGCTTTGCCGTAGAAGAGAAGGTGGTCTCCCCCCCAAGAAGTCTCGTCATGACTTCTCATCACGGGACTTCTAAGGGTCTGTCTCGTTCCGGTGAGACAGGTGGGTCTTCTGCTGGTCCTCCCATTCCTCCGGGAATGGGGCCGTCTCTCCTTCCTCAGGGAAGAAGAAGATGATGGGGACCATGGAGGTACCAGCCACCGCTGTTACCTCCTCTCCTGGCTCCAGAGGTTCCACCTCTGGACCGGGAACAGTCTCAGCCGCTCACTTGTGAGCGTCACCGAGTGTACGGTCACCTACAGGTGACCGTGCAGCCAAGGTCCAGACTGCTGAGTACGCTCACAGTGTCAGGACCCAGGTATGGAGCGGAAGGATAGTAAGAGTCACTCAAGTGACTCGCCAGACCGGCAATCGCTCTTGCAGCTATCGACCGGTACCCAGGGTTGGCATAACGTTCCTGCGGGACCGTCCACGCAGAGGCTGGTGGAGGCTGCCCATCCAGCCCTCTTGAGAGGTTTTGGCATCAACGAGGACTTGAAAGAGTCAGAGGACGGTATCGGCTGTCTCCTGTCAGGTGCACGTTCAGGCCCTCCCAGACAACGGTCTTGTTTGCGCGACCAACCAGTCTCCGTGGTGGCAGATGCTTTGCCTGCCCGGCGAGAGTTTTGTAACCCTCATTGAGGAAGCGTTCTCTTCATTGCAGCTCCCGCAGGTCCCTCTGGACAGGTGCAGTTGGGCCGTGTTGCTACGCAACTGCCCTAACTCCGTCCTGGATGGAGGACCTGTCGATTGTCCTGAGGAAGCTGGCAAAGAGGAAGTCCAGGAGGAAGAGGAAGGTGTCGTCGTCTTCGTTGTCGTCTTCTGCCGCCTCTTCCCCTACGGCTTCCAAGGCCCCCCAGCTGAGGAAGAAGAAGGTGGCCTCCCCCCCCCCCAAAGAAGAAGAAAAAAAAAAAAAAATCTCTCACAGAGACTTCTAAGGGTCTGTGGGTCTTCTGCTGGTCCTCCCGTTCCTCTGGGAACAGGGCCTGTCTCTACTTCCCCAGGGAAGAAGACGACAGGGACCCTACGGGTACCGGCTACCACTGGTACCTCTACTCCCAGCTCCAGAGGTTCTACCTCCGGACCGGGAACTGTCTCGGTCACTCGTGAGCGAGCGCCACCAAGTGTTCAGTCACCTACGGGTGACCGTGCAGACAAGGTCCAGACTGCTGAGTACGCTCACCGTGTGTCAGGACCCAGGCACAGAGCAGAGGGATGGTCAGAGTCACTCAAGTGACTCTCGCCAGACCAATGATCGTCTGGTACCCAGGGTTGACGTGACGTTCCCACCAGACCATTTACGTGGCGAAGCTGGGAAGAGGTCCCCCCAAGGCTGGGCCTGGTACCGTGGTAGAGAGGACGGTGGTCGCTCTCAACGCGCTAGTAGACACTACCAGTCACCCGACAGTCACTACACTGGGACAGGACAGCTCGCAAGACTGGTAGCAGCTCTCCTGACGCATGAGACAGACGCAACCATCCTCGGTCCAGCGCTTCTCCTGGAGACTACTGGTCCAGACCTGTAGCTCGATCGCCACTGTGGGTTGGTGATTGCCTACAGTCCTCCCGCCTACTGGTTCTGCTGGTAGGCAGGGTAGGACCACTCGTAGCAGCTCCCCTGACGCACGAGACCGACGCTCCGTCCTCGGTCCAGGTCTCCCTCACCTGTCCTTTCAACCTCCTCAGGCTACACCAGGAGGAACGAGGCAAACAGGAGTGACCGTGATGAATCCACTTCTTATGGTCTGGCCACAAGCCTGGTTCGGTCTTGGGACCAAACAGATCTTATGCTCAACTGGTTGGAGGAGATCGTGGGGGCTGGCGAGGACGATGATGTTTACGATTCCTAGACTCATGGAGTGACCATCACTGCTGTTCACATGACGGTCCTGCTGGACTGCGCACGCAGAGACCAGTGTGGGCTCCCCCTTCGGTCCTCTTGACAGGTTTCGGCCTCTACGGGGACTGGGATGCGTCGGAGGACGGTATCGGCTCTCTCCTGTCGGGTGCACGCTCAGCCCCACCCAGACGACGGTCACGGTGGCAGCAGACGTTTCGCCTACAGTACGAGTTTCGTAACCCTCTTCGGGAAAACGTTTTCTCCAGACGGTAACGTTAGTTTTCCTGGACTCTGAGCAGCCATCACCGCAGGTTGATGGCTACCCATAACTCACTTCTCAGTCTGCTAGTTCTGCTCGCAAGGCAAGCAAGAGCGTCCAGTCCTCCTTCCCCATTCCCTCTCTTCCTATGGCTGCGACGGGAATGAGAGGGATCCTGCGAGCGTTCTCCGTAGGATTCAGTGTTGGGACTGCGTTCCTGGAGGGCCTTCGGGTCCTACAGGACGTAAGTCCCCGTCGTTGTGGAAGGATCTTGCCCATTTCTCCTAGATTTCTATGGGAATCGGGAGGACCACCACCCGATGATTGTCCGATGAAATTGGGGGGGGGGGGTTTTGCCGAGCGTCTAAAATTCTTTGGAGTTTCTAGCACACTCTGAGTGTTTTTGTCTTCTGCGATCTGCAAACACTTGGGCGAGACCACGGTCCAGAGTAGGTGAGACGAGAATTCCTGATAATTGTTACTTTGATAATCGGGAATCTTGCCGAATGCTCGAATGCCTTGGAAGCCATTAATTCCTGGAATTTATAGCGTTCGAAGGAAGTATTGCTGCTGAAGGAAGATCATCTCAGGAGGGGCTCAGCCTGGATGGACCTGACGGTCCGTCGCCTCAGTTGGCAGCCATCCCCGGGATAGAGAAGAACGGGCAATAACAGTCAGTCTTCCTCTCTTTTTTCCCCTTTACTTCTTGGTTATACCAGAATGAAACTAGGAAATAAGAGGAATTCGGTGGAGTTTCACTCCTCTGAATTCAAACCCGAGAGACTTATGTTTTTGGTTCAATCCTAGGATTTTACCAAACATTTGTCAATCAGTTCAGGATGGATAACACAGAGAGTTTGAATGCCTCTCCAGTGCTACTGTTTTAGGAGCATCCAGTTCAGCTTGAACTAGTCGCCTTCGGTATCCTGTTATCACCATAGAAGTCTTCCTTCGGGAAAACTTCACCTTCGCTCCCTTCATTAGAGAATGAAGGTGGTCTGCTTCCAGTCCTTATTCTTGTTCCTTGAATGGAAGAGAATTTAGGCTGGAGGTCTATGTACAGGAACCTACAAATATACTACGTATATTTCTCTCGCAACATGCTTCTGTTATCAATTGAATTGTCTGAGGTGTAGGCACATACTGTAGTTAACTCTACGGGTATGTGACCGAGACGACAAATAGTTTTTTCTCTTAATTGAACTACAACTCGGGACTGCCTTACAAGCCTCCCAAGAGTTACTGGTTTTGATTTTGAGATACTAATGGTTTTGATTTTGAGATACTAGTATCTCAACAACACCACCACCACAGCATTTGCATTCACTGGAACCCGTTTCGGTTGAAATGCAAATGCTCGAGCATATTTTCTTGTGCTCGATGGTTCTAGCCGAACGCATTCCTTCATGGAATGGATTACAGTGGTACCTCGAGATACGAAAGGCTCAAATTACGAAAAACTTGAGATACGAAAGCCGACACGAAAAATTTTACTGCTCTACATACAAAAAGTTTTCAAGATACGAAAGGTTTCTGAAAGTCCGAGATTCGCCCGATAACAATTTTGAAACTCGCGCCGCGCGCCGCCATCTTAGTTCTAGTAGACTTGCTACCATCCTCCTGCTCTCCCATTGGTTCCTGATGCTAGCCAAGCCATGAGATCCTTCTCTCCTATTGGACAGCATCCCTCCCATCATGCATCTTACGTGGTGGCGTGCCTTCGCTCGGCCACTTCGCACCCAAAGCTTTATCGTACGCATGCGGCATTCGTTCGGCCCAACGATTTCGTTTAGTATCGTAAATTCGTTAGTGATTTCGTTGTGCTACTTTGTGTTGTGAGAACCTAATTAGTATACGTACTACATACGTAACTTAATTACGTACAGTACATATAGTCATGGGTCCCAAGAAAGTTGCTGAAGTTCACAGAAAGAAGAGAATGCTTTCTATGGAGACAAAGATGGAGATAATAAAAAAAGTATGAAGCTGGCTTGCGGTTGAGTGTGATCGCTAAGGAATACGGCCAAAATCCGTCGACGATAGGCACCATCCTTAAGCAGAAGGAAGCCATCAAAGCAGCTACACCTTCCAAGGCGTGACTATTTTGTCCAACAAGGGGAGCCATGTACATAATGAAATGGAAAGGCTGCTTCTTGTATGGATCGAGGACAAAGAAATCGATGGTGATACGATAACCGAGACAGCAATCTGCCAGAAGGCCAGCACTATTTTCGGCGATTTGATTGCCCAAGCCGAAGACGACGGCGGAGAGGGGACATCAACGGCAACCCCAGAGTTCAAGGCTTCTCATGGTGGTTCGAAAAATTCCGTAAACGGACTGGCATCCATTCGGTGGTGAAGAAATTGAAATTACGTAAAGTATAAAAAAGTAAAAAGAAATGTAAAAATCGAAAAAAGACAAAATAAATTTTATTTTAAGTTTTTTGCAAAGTTAAGTGTTACAGTTTTATGCATTCAACTTACCTGTCAGATATATACTTAGCTATAGACTCCGTCGTCCCCGATAGAAATTCGAATTTCGCGGCACACACTACAGGTAGGTCAGGTGATCTACCGCCCCGCCGCTGGTGGCGGGAATAGGAATCATTCCGTTTTCTAAGACAGATTTTCTCTATCGGCCGTGACAGCAACATTGTTGTTCTTACTCCTGATTTGATTTTAGTGTTTTTTCATCGCTATTGATCTTCTAAGCCGGTTATTTTGGTGACGTATTGGATCTTTGGTTTGGCATACTCTTTCGTGGACTGTTTTTTGGACTTGGTTTTGGATATTTCTCATGATGTCGGATTCTAGCTTTACGGTTAGAAGACAGTGTGTAAATGAGGGATGCATGGTGAGGCTACCGAAAGCTTCGGTAGACCCTCACACAGTTGTAAGGGGTTGTAGAAGGAATGAATGTTCAATTTCTAACACCTGTGATGAATGTGTAAATATGAATGAGGAAGAATGGAAGAATTTAAATTCATATTTAAGGAAATTAGATATGGATAGGGCTAGGAAGGCTTCCTCCAGAAGCGTAAGTAGGTCTCGCTCTAACGAGCCTATTAAATTAACACCTAACCCTAAACCTGTATCTTCTCCTCTAGTACTAAGACTGCAAATCCGGCAACGGCAAATTGCAGATCTTAAAGCTGCGCTACAAAGGATGGAACGTCAAATGCTGACGTTGAAAGGTAAGCAGAGTGATAGTGAATTAAGTGTCCCTAGTGCAGTGGAGGGTGCGTCTGATCGGCTTCATCTCGCTCCCAGGCCTAGACCTCTTCCAAGCTCACAGGCCCAGAGGAGAAGGAATGTCAAAAGCCTTACGGAGGTTATGGAGAATCCCCACCGATCAGGCGTCCCCTCGGCAGATTCTGTGACGACCCGAACTGCCAAGGATCGCTATCGAAAAAGCATCCTAAAGAAGTGTTTCTTTTTCTTCGTCAGATTCTTCACCGAATGTAAGGGGATGGAGTTCTGATGAACTGTCACGCCCCTTAAAGAGAAGTTGGAAGGCTCCAACTTTGGATTCAAGCCCTGAGCTTTTCTCCGATCTATCACTTTGTGAGAAGAAGAAAAGGAGATTGGTTCCTAAACGGAAATCGGAGTTTCCTTCCGCTTCTAGACATCCCTCACCTGAATCAGGGAAGGAAAAAGAGAATGCGGCTGCGAAAATTATCCTAAATGTGCAGGAGCAACTTCGGCCTTAGTAGGAGTTTTTACTAAGGAGACTCCAGGAGAAAGGACTCTTTCCTTCCTATAAAGAAGACGAAGGGAAGGAAAGAAAAAACGGAAGTTTCGGCTTATACTCAGAGGAGTATGAAGAATGCGCCAAAAATGCCAACCTGGCGCAATGCGCCAGATGCGTTTGAGACTCCATACGAGTCAGAAGAGCCAGATGCGACCATATGCGCCAGAGAAGCGCCAGCCTGGCGAAATGCGCCAGAAAGCGCCACACCTGCCGAAATGCGCCAGAGGCGCAGATGCGCCAGAAGCGCCACCCTGCCGAAATGCGCCAGATGCGCCAGAAGCGCCAGCTTGGCGCAAGGAATCACGAGCGCCAACCCGGCGCAATGAGCCACAAGTGACAAATAAGAGACGGACTTCTTCCAAAAGACAATTAAGCCAAGAGGATTTGTTTAGCTTTCGGAAGGATAAACCGTTTACCGGACAGGGACTCTAGTTGTCGCACAAGCGGCCGTAGCCCTTGTCAAGACATAGGTGGTTCCGGAGAAAGCGATAGGAGAGGACATCCTTCGTCTGACAGGAGAGAAAGGTGTCGCACAAGCGGCCATCGCTCTTGCCAGGAGAAGGATAAGGTCGTTTTGCAGGATCAACCTATCTCTCGTAGGGACGCAAGTTATCGCACAGGCGGTCGTCGTTCTTGCGAGAGTGGGGTGGATGTTGCAAGAGGCCAGTCTCCTGCTGGAAATAAACAATCCTCTTCGGAATTGGATTTGGAAGAGATTTCGGACTCTGAAGACCACTCGGCTCCGGGTTTGTCAGATTACAAGACGCTGGCAGCCCTCTTACTTCAAGAGTTTGGGGACTCTCTAAGCCCGACTGCTCCTCCTTCTCCAAGGTCCTTATTTACAAGCACGAAGGTCCCGAAACAATCATCTTTTATTAAAATGAAGCCAACCATTTCCATGAACAAGGCTCTCCGATTCGTAGGAAATTGGTTGGAATCCAAGGAGAAGGCGGGGAAGACAGTCTTTACCTGCCCTCCTTCCAGACTATCAGGAAAGAAGGGAATTTGGTACGAGACGGGCAAACCACGGGGTCTAGCTCTCCCGTCCACTGCCGAAGCAGATTTTTCGAATCTGGTAGATTCGTCTAGGAGACAAGCCTTGTCATCAGCAAAGATCACATGGGGGACTTCTGAGATGGACCATCTCCTCAAGGGATTGTTTAATGTCTTAGAAGTTTTTAACTTCTTAGACTGGTCCCTTGGGGTGTTGGCCAAAAAGACACAAGAGAAGGAATCTCTTAGTCCAGAAGTCCTTCATAGTGTTCTTTCCTGTATGGACAAGGCGGTTCAGGATGGATCAGGAGAGGTGGCCTCTCTGTTTGGAACTGGTATTCTGAAGAAGAGAGTCTTATTTAGCTCTTTTCTGACGAAAGCAGTTACTCCTACTCAGAGGTCATCTTCTCTGTATGCTCCTCTGTCGGACCAATTGTTTCCTTCAAATCTAGTAAAAGAAATTTCTCATTCTTTGACAGAAAAGTCCACACAAGATCTCTTGGCCCAATCTGCAAAGAAATCGAGGACTTCGGGTCCTATAAAGAGAGAGAATCGGGCTTCTCAACAGCCCTTTCGAGGGAGTACCTCGGCCAGACCCTCTTTTAAGAAGAGAGGAGTGCAGAAGAGAGGTAGGTCTTCCTTCAGACCTATCAAGAGAGCGAAATGAGACAACAGTCCTTCAAGCACCGGTAGGAAGCCAGACTTCGGAAATGTTCCGAAGAATGGACTAGGAGACAGGCAGAAATATGGTCCCTTTCCGTGGTAACAAAGGGATATATGATCCCCTTTCGAGACAGACCTCCCTTGACTACGAACCCGAGGGAACTGTCAGCCCAATACAGGGACCCTGCCAAGAAAGAAGCATTATTGCAACTGGTAGAACAGATGTTGCAAAAGGAGGCCATCGAAGTGGTTCGGGATCCGCATTCCCGAGGATTCTACAACAGTCTTTTTCTGGTTCCGAAATCCTCGGGAGGGTGGAGACCGGTCCTGGATGTGAGCGCATTGAACCGATTTGTGGAGAACACAAAGTTCTCTATGGAAACATCAAAATCGGTTCTTGCGGCTCTTCGTCCAGGAGATTGGATGGTCTCCTTAGATCTACAAGATGCATACTTTCATGTCCCCCTGCATCCATCATCGAAGAAATATCTCCGATTCATGATGCAGGGGAAAGTATACCAATTCCGAGCCCTATGCTTCGGCCTTTCTACGGCCCCTCAAGTGTTCAAGAGGCTAATGATGAATGTTGCGAGATGGCTACATCTAGAGGGGATAAATATATCCCTTTATCTGGACGATTGGCTAATAAGAGCAAAATCGGAAATTCAGTACTTGAAGGACTTGGAGAAGACTTTGAACTTGACAAAATCTCTGGGACTGCTCGTGAACCTCGAGAAATCACAATTGATCCCCAGACAGAACATAGTCTATGGGGATACAGATGGATTCTCGGTTTTCGGGCGTTTCCATCTCAAGACAGAATTACTCAAGGCTTAGAAAAGATCTCGAACTTCTTAGGGAAAGAACGGATCTCGGCGAGGGAATGGCCAGTCTGCTGGGCACCCTTTCCTTGTTAGAGCAGTTCATTTCCCTGGGAAGATTAAATCTCAGACCTCTGCAATTTTATCTAAAGAGGATGTGGAGTCAAAAGACAGGAGACTTGTCAGACGTTTTTCCCATCCAACAGGGGATAAAATCCGACCTAAAGTGGTGGTTAACCCCATTAACAAGGAACGAAGGGGTGTCCCTCTTGATTCGGAACCCTCACCGAGTGTTGTTTTCCGATGCCTCGGAAACAGGTTGGGGAGCAACACTGGGTCCAAAGGAAGTAGCAGGTATTTGGACCAGACAACAAACTACTCTGCACATCAATGCGAAGGAACTCCTGGCAATTCATCTAGCCCTGGAATACTTCGAAGCGGAAGTCAGAGGGGTGGTAGTTCAAGTCAATTCCGACAACACCACAGCTCTGGCTTACATCCGGAATCAAGGGGGCACTCACTCTTTCTCTCTGAACGAAATAGCAAGAGCTCTATTAACCTGGACAGAGGAACGGGGCAGTATTCTGCGTACAAGGTTTGTCCAAGGAGTAAAAAACCTAAGGGCAGACAGGTTGAGCAGAAAGAACCAGGTTCTCCCGACAGAGTGGATGCTCCACTGAGGAGTCTGCAGACAAATATGGTCACTCTGGGGGAGACCCCAGATCGACCTGTTTGCCACGTTCCTCTCCAGGAAAATAGACAACTTCTGCTCGCTAGAAGAAGATCCCAGAGCCACAGCGATCGATGCCTTCCTCATGGATTGGTCAGGCATAGACGCATACGCCTTTCCCCCATTCAAATTGCTGGGGGAAGTAGTAAGGAAATTTGTGGCATCGGAGGGAATGAGAATGACTAATTGCTCCCTTTTGGCCTTTCCGAATCTGGTTCACAGAAGTACTGGAATGGACGGTGGACTTCCCAGATCTCTACCAGACAGGACAGATCTGCTCAGACAACCCAACTTCGAGAGGTTCCACAAAAACATCCAAAGTCTCTCCCTGACTGCCTTTCGACTATCGAAAGACTGGTCAGAGCGAGAGGCTTTTCAAAGAAAGTGGCAACTTCAATTGCTAGAGCCCGCAGAGCCTCTACCCTGCGGGTCTACCAATCGGAAGTGGGAAGTTTTCCGTAGATGGTGTAGGTCGAAGAAGCTGTCCTCTTCCAATACCTCTGTAACCGAAATCGCGGATTTTCTCCTCTTCTTAAGAGAAGAATCCAAATTGGCCGTATCAACTATCAAGGGATATAGGAGCATGCTCTCAGCTGTTTTTAGAAACAGAGGGCTGAATCTCGAGAATAATAAGGATCTTCATGATCTCATCAGGTCTTTCGAGACTAAGAAATTGAGATCGTCGATTCTCCCGAGTTGGAACCTGGACGTTGTCCTAAAGTTCTTGATGTCGGACAGGTTCGAACCTATAGATAAAATCTCATTCAGAGATCTTACTAGCAAATGCATATTCCTGTTGGCTCTCGCAACTGCTAAGAGGATCAGTGAATTGCATGCTTTGGACTCTCGGGTGGGATTTAGAAAAGACTCGGCTGTCATTTCTTTCCAGGATCTTTCCTAGCAAAGAATGAGAACCCTTCTAAACCTTGGCCTAGAAGTTTCGAAGTCAAGGGACTCTCTTCTCTGGTAGGAAGAGAGTTGGATCGGTCCCTTTGCCCAGTCAGGACCTTAAAATTTTATTTAGAAAAGAAGAGACAGCTTCAGGGATGTCGACAAGGTCTTTGGTGTTTGGTAAGAAACCCCAAGAGACCTATGTCAAAGAACGCACTGGCAATTTTTGTCAGAAATGTAATTACCGAAGCTCATAGGAATTGCCAAGAGAACTCTTTAAAGCTGCTGAGAGTGAAAGCTCACGAAGTCCGGGCTGTGGCAACTTCCCTTTCTTTTACGAAGAATATGTCCATGAGAAACATTTTAGCAGCAACTTATTGGAGGTGCAATTCAGTATTTGCATCCCACTATTTAAAGGATGTTAGAATAACATACGATAAATGTTTCGCTCTTGGACCTTATGTATCAGCGGATACTATGCTGGGAAATGGAGCAGACGCTGATCCTTAAATTTGTTTTTAATATTTTTAATAATTAGTTTTAATATTGTTGTTGAGTTGTGGGTTGCTTGAAAGGATGTTCGGGGATGACTCCTTTCAATCTTAGTACTAACCCCAATGAGGATCAGGTGATCGGGATTAGTGTCGTGCTCTATGATCATGCCAATAGGCAAGGTGTTTTGTCATGTAAGCGGATAGGACCCCATTGACAAAGATCCTAAGGTTTCTGCGTAAGTGGGTAAGACCCCTGTAAAACAGACCATCAAGAACTCTTAGCATGAGGTCACTACCTCGCTGAGGCTCTTGAAGCGATACGGGCTCCTAGGCAGTAGCCATGAAGTCTTTCGCTAACACAGGTAGGAATCAAGGTTTTTAATTTTATTACCTACAACATATGTTGTTTCCTGTCTATTTCAGTAGATTAGCTGTCTCTTACCCTCCGCCAAAGGTGCCAATCAGCTAAGTATATATCTGACAGGTAAGTTGAATGCATAAAAATGTTATTGTCATGATACAATAAAGTTTTATGCATACTTACCTGGCAGATATATACGGTGTATGGCCCACCCGACCTCCCCTCAGGAGACAGGTGGAAGAGAAAATCTGTCTTAGAAAACGGGAATGATTCCTATTCCCGCCACAGCGGCGGGGGCGGTAGATCACCTGACACCTACCTGTAGAGTGTGCCACGAAATTCGAATTTCTATCGGGGACGACGGAGTCTATAGCTAATTATATATCTGCCAGGTAAGTATGCATAAAACTTTATTGTATCATGACAATAACATTTTTGTTAATGTGTTTTGTAAAGTTTAGTTTGTTTTTCTGACATTTTTTTGTGTGTTTCGTAAAGTTAAGTGTACGTATCTGCCGTTTGTCCTCCTCCTCCTCTGCTGCCACTTTCGGAGATAGCCTCACTCAAAAGGTAAGCTTCCACATTTTACGTTACAGTAATAATATTTCTTGTACACTAATAGTATAGACTTTATTTACAGGTTTTGCATTTTTATTATTAAGTTACTTATTGAATGGTCCAAATTGTTGTAGTATTTCATTGTTTATAGGTCAATTTACCTTTACAGTGGTCCCCCGTATTCGCGGGGTATGCGTACCAGACCCCCCCGTGAATAGTTAGAACCCGCGAATGTTTGGAACCCCTATAAAAATGCTAAAAACAGCCTATTTTGTTAGTTAAAACTCAAGAAAAACCCACTAAAAATTTTCCTACATGGTTTTTTTAATAGTTTTATCACAAAAAGGGCATTTTATGATGAAATTCATAAAAAAAACAGGAATTTGTGGATATTTATCATAGAAAAATACCGCGAATGCGCGAATTTTCCGCGAATAATGCAGGGAAACGTTCCCGAGAGAAATCCGCGAATGTGTGAGTCCGCGAATCTGGAAAACGCGAATACGGGGGGTCCACTGTATTATGAAATTTACTGGGGTGTTTTTGGAGGGCTTGGAACGGATTAGCCATTTTACATGTAAAATGTGGTCCAAGATACGAAAACCTCATGATACGAAAGGCGCCTCGGAACGGATTAATTTTGTATCTCGAGGTACCACTGTACCTGGTAACTCAGGATGACAAGTGAGCGAGAGCTAGCTGTGTATGGGCTGCCTGCCAGCCCTGCCTGCTGCAGCCAGTCCTGCTGGCTCTCTGAGATAGTTCAGTCGGGTTTTGTCTCTCTGCCTCTGCGATGATTGACTACCAAATCGAATCTCTGCCCGGCAGTCACAGACTTAGGTCTCTGGTTGGCTGGAATTCTCACATACGTGTATGACCATCTCTACTGCATTGCCTTTTGCCATTGCGATAATTTTCAGACAGAGATATCTCACTAGACTCTTTATCATCTTTCTGTTTACCTCACGGTAACAGAAGTCTGGAGCCTAGTCTTCCGCTTCATTGCACCTGCCGCTGCGATGACGCAGAATGATTTCTTCAGACATCTGAGTTTGTCTTCTAAATACATCTTGTAATTTGTAGGTGTGCAATTATTTCTTTGTTCACCCCGAATTGTAGATGAATAACTGAAGACTTTGCCTGTTCCCTGCCCTGCCAGCTCTACTTCCAAAGTAATAGAAGTGTCCTCCCTGATCCAGCCCATGAGAACCTGTTCTTCAGGCAGTACAGTCCCTGTGTTTTCAGTACTGAAAGACGCTCCGCTTTCATTGCAAACTCCTACTTCTCATGAACAGCAATGAAATAGCGGTTTAGCGTTTTCAGTCCTCTTTAAAACAACTGGGATTAAAGCCGTCTTCACTGGTTGGTGTCATCGATGGAACTTTTTCTACGTTCAGAATCTTGAGAGTTAACTTCTCTTGATTCAGCTGTGAAGACGTAGGCCCGTATTCACCTTAGTCTTTCACTGGCATATAGTATTGTTTCTCCGTAGTTGAGATTCAACTACAATGAGAACTTCTGTCTTGCCATCAGGGACCTCGGTCTTTAGAAGGCAATTGACTATCGTCTGATGGGCACATGCCTTGAGAGAATCATCATCTCGTCTCCCAACATCGGTGGCGAACAAGATTGACGATTTGTATGGTTTCTCGGCATAACCCTTCAAAAGGCGAGTGTCATGTGACTATGTCTCGGATGCATGACTGCTCGCCTCACACCGAGCGCAGTCAGTCGGCAGCTGTTGAAAAGTCCAAGATAGTCATGAGCTATGCTGTGGACTTTGTATTGGTTGATCCAGACCAGTCATTACTTTGTCCTATTGGCGTGTTCTTGTACCCATAAGGAACTACACCCACCATGGAGTGTCGGTGTCTCTCCGTTGCGGAATATTACGAGACCGTGAGAGACTTCTCTGCAGTTGGATAGTCCAGTGGATGGGTACTTGTCATCACTCCGAAGAATATGTCGGACAGGAAGATAGATAAGATCTCATTGCGACCATATTTATCTTTCCCTTCAGGCCTGCCCACAGGTCCTTGGAACCTCATTTCCTTGGACTGGTGGTGGATGCTTGCAGGTTGTGTTTGCTTACCCAGCTCCTTCAAGAGGACAAGTTGCATCTCGCCTACGGTGTGCAGTTCTAGAGGTAAGAAGGATGCAAGAGTGACTGGCCTCTCCACGTTCCCCACCTCGTCCTTCCACTCCTCTTCCTTCGGGTTAAGGATAGGACTCGAACTTACACTGGCTGGTCAGGCGATTGATGCGGTAAGCTTACACACACAGCATCCTTTTATGTTTCTTATCAGAATCATAGAAGCAATCCCGCTCCTTCCTCTAGCAAGGGGAGGAAGGAGACTGGTAATAATGCAAACCCTTCCCAGAACTTTGCATTAATGCCTCCGACTCCAATATTCTTCATAGCCCATTTTTGGATGAGTTACAATTCCTCGCTCATTTCGAAAAGGCCCAGACGTCTGACTCTTGATCATGCAGCCCCTATACTCTGATCAAGGTGTCAGAGGCAGGGCACTCCTCCTCGTTCTTACGACCAGGAGTAGCAGCCTAGGTTTGTAGAACTCCAGTCAGTTCTAGAGGCTGACTCATATTCCTCCCACCAATCAGTGAGTCTTCCTTATGTAAAGGACCAAGGGTTTGAATATCGTGTAGGAATAAATCACAATTTTTGGGAGTAAATTATATTTTTCCTAACTATACAAACCTGGGGTTCTTTACATTCATGCCCACCTCATGCCACCCCTCAATCTGAACCTGGGCCGAAAGGCAAAGTGGAGTGTTTACATCCAGGCAGGCTAGCCTACCTGCTTGCCACACGATAGTTACTGCCTAACCACCTTGTTCAAGAATTTAACGGCCGTAATTCCAGCTACGCTGAAAGTAATTCCTTATGCAAAGGACCTCAGGTTTGTATAGTTAGGAAAAATATTACTTCCAAAAACTGTGATTTTTATTTCACAATACATTTAACATAATGATAAAACATGAAAACAAATGCAATAAAGTAAAAAGTAAAAAAATGGCTTTCTCGAGTCTGTTCGGTGCGCTGAGAGAGAGAGAGAGAGAGAGAGAGGAATGGCTCTGCTTCCCACTGACTTATCAGCTGGTCTGGGATGGTTATTCGCCTATTTCTTTCACTTACACTAAATTTTCTCGAATCACTTATTTTTGTTATGGTAAAATACATACCAATATAGTGACAAATGCTTCTTACGATATTTTACTACTGCAAAAGTAACTCGGCTCTGTTATAAGCAAACTGGCGCCGCTTTCAGCTTCTGATTGTTCGTTGAAACGGCTTCCTTGTGAAAATTTTTTATCTTTCCTTTTCTTGCATTCTGGACTTACTACTTATTTGTTTGCAAAAAACCTCATGTTTGTTTTAAAACTGCTGTTTG
Organism: Macrobrachium nipponense; assembly: GCF_015104395.2. Taxonomy (NCBI): domain Eukaryota; kingdom Metazoa; phylum Arthropoda; class Malacostraca; order Decapoda; family Palaemonidae; genus Macrobrachium; species Macrobrachium nipponense. The sequence goes on from NC_061091.1 coordinate 65,360,209, forward strand.
CCAGCAGTAAGTTGATGTATTGTGGCATAATTAATCTCTTTCATGATGTAAGATCCAAGTGTAAACACACTGATTTCTCTCTCTCTCTCTCTCTCTCTCTCTCTCTCTCTCTCTCTCTCTCTCTCTCTCTCTCTCTCTCTCTCTCTCTCTCTCTGACACAATCAGGCATACACACACTATCGATTCCTTTGATTGTCTTTGTACCTAATATGTGAATAAAATTTATTTTATCAACCTTTGCATACTGCAACCAATTTGGTTCGCTCAAAGGGTTCCTGTCTCTCCTCCCTCCATCCCCCAGCCAGCTGGCACCATTTTTACCAAACAGTTTGTAAATCGTACATAGAAATAATAAAATTGAGAAAATTTTACTTCATATAATGCACTGTTTCATTACTCTACACTCTTAAGTTAACTTTTGTACACATTATGAATAGAAAACTTGTGAAAAGGGGGACTGTTTGGATTGGCTGGAACGAGTTATCCTGATTCCCTTTATTTTTTATGGGGATATTTGTTTCATATTTCGAACAAATCGCACTTCAAACAGCCTTGTGGAACAGATTAAGTTCAAAGTACAAGGTACTACTGTACTTGTTTTATAAATGCAGTAAGTTAATTGAATTAGAGGTGTGATTTCACCAGTATCTGATCTTGCTTTTGCCCGTTCCAAAATGTTTTGTGGCCTGCACATTGTGTTTGTTCGTCGGCCACAGGGACAATCTTAAATTCAGTGGCATACTTTTGTAAAACTTTCCTCCCCTTTGAGTGAAAGATGAGTAAAGATTTATTTTATTCTTATTTATGGAAGCCACCAATGAAAATTAGCACATTTTTAACACATCAACCTGAACGCAACCCTTGATAAACTTGTGTTAGTTATGGTAGCTGACTTCTGCAATCGGCTGTTTCCTACGTCAAAGCTCGTTTTAGCATAAGTCAAACGAGGCATGTTTGTTTGCATAGGAATGCATTAAACTACAGTATGCACTGTGAGTATTAACTGACTTTACCTGATGTTGGGTTAGGAATATCAAGAGATAAGATTTAGGCCTCCTTTTTGATGGAAGGAGTCAAAAGTCTGTCCCGTCATTGCTCTGAAATGTGTTGTTTGGCGATTGGCACGTAGTTGTCGTACCTTAATTTTTTTTCAAAATGAAACGACGACTGTTTGGAGAAAGAAAGTGCCTAGGAGTCATTCAAATGGGAAAGTGCTGTTGGTTATCCTTCTTTGATTTTTAAATGACAGGAAGGTGCCAGGTTTTATTCATTTAGAGTACTGAGTTTTGTTTGTTATAGCTATGTAAGGTGTTTGACCACATGAACCTAGAGTATTTTATCAAAAGTTTTTGTATTTTATATTGTTATGAGAGACTTCCCGCTGTCCACATAGATTGACGAATTCCTGTGTACTGATATACTAATACATATAACAATAAATTAAGGCAGTCCCTGGGTTACGACGGGTTCGGCTTACGACGTTCCAAGGTTAAGGCACTTTTCAATTATATTCATCAGAAATTATTTCCAGGGTTACGACGCCTACAATGCTCATCTGGCACAAGAAATATGACACCAAAAATGCAAAATATCAATATTTGAAGGTTTGTTTGGTGAAAATGACATAATGCAGTTTACCTAGTTTTTAATGCTCCCAAAGCATTAAAAGTAAGGTTTTCTTAGGATTTTTAACGATGTTCCGGCTTACAACGATTTTCGGCTTACAACGCGTCTCAAGAACAGAACCCCGTCGTAACCCGGGGACTGCCTGTAATATGTAAATGTAATAATTATTGAAAAAGTAAAGAAAACCATAGCACAGAAAATTGTGTTGAAATTGGTCAAAGTAACAGATAAATCAGGCCAATTTCAGCTGTTACTGATTTTTTTCTTATTTTGTAAGCAACTTTGGCAAAGATTCCCAGATGAAATACCTATACCTCTGTGAGTGACCAAAAAGTATTTTGAAATCAGAAAGAATTAAAAAGAATTTTTCTGTTCTTGAGAGATGGCAGCTAGATGAAGCTTTAATCTTTATTTTTCTGAATTTAATGGTTTTTAATAAGATTTGTGGAAATTTTTTTTAAGGTTGAAGAACCGTCCTTTCCTTGTAATGCAGGTGATATAGAAATATGGAAAGCATTTTAAATTTGCTTATTTTGTTTAAACCGTGAAGGGGAAAAATGAAAGGATCATAGAACTTTCTTCTTCTCTCCTGTGTCCCTAATTTGTAATAATATGAAATTCATAGCTGTCCCAGTGAATTAAAATATACTTTCTTAAAACTGCATCCCTTAAAATATGGTTCCTTCTTGGACTGTTCTTATACTTATATTTGAGTAAGAAGTAAGAACTTGGGACTATCATGACTTTGCTGTTAGGGCATTCATCTAAAGTAAAGAGGTTTTTAATCATTGAACAATTATTATAAAGTTTGTATATTTTACAGGTTCTTGATTTTGGTGTAGGTGCCATAGGTACTAGCAAAGGGGGAGATTTGGCTATATCAATGGCTGTGTTCGTACCTTCTGTCATTGCCTGTGTCTGTATCAATGGCTATTGTGCACCAGCTGAGATTGGTATGCGAGTAAAAGACCATGTTTACCCAGCATTTGATCTAAGATATGACTATATAAGATTGACTGACACTGGAGTTATGATGCCTCTGTCTTGTAGACCTGAACGTAAATTAGTGGAGAAGCTCGTGCTTCCTATGGAAAAGAGTCGAGCGGCTTTTCTTTTCATCGTTGGGGCAGACGATCGAGACGTAGCTTCTGAAATCCATGCTCAGCTTGCCCATCGGTATTTAGCATCTCACAGTTACAAGTATGGCTATCATGTTGAGTCATATCCTGGTGCAGGACACATAATTGAACCTCCTTACTCCCCGCACTGTTTTGCTTCTTTCCAACACAGTATTTATGGATGTATTTGCTGGGGAGGCAGTGCAAAATACCACACTATCAGTCAGGTACAGGCTTGGGAAAAAATACGGAGCTTTTTGTGGCATCATATTGTGGAGAAGAGCAATAACAATAATGAAAATAAGTCAAATAGCATACCTGTGAAGAGTCAACTTTAAATATGTACTGTTGATTGGTCTTAAAATTTGGAAGCTTATTTCTTTCAAAAAAGTTGTACTTTGAATGATTGGTTATACATCCCTGATTCAGTATTTTTTTGAAATCTGGTTTGTAATTGACTTCATTTTAACAAAAGAATTCTATTTTTAAATTTTTGATCAGTCTATCTTATGAACACATTTATTCCATTATTAAATTTAAAATGGTTTGTATGCACCTGTACATGCAGTACTTGGTAGTGTGAGTACAAGTAAATTGCTTATCATACTAGAGATGTGTTGGATGTCTGAAAATGAGATTTGTGGGTGTACATTCCAATTTTTTTTTTACATTTGTGGATGTGGATGCAAATATCAGTCTTTTAAATTTGCTTATGCAGCTGCAGATGCGGATATTTGATGACCATATCCTCGCGGATGTGAATCCTTTGTAAATCTAAATAATTTAGATATATTTAAATGTTAAACTTTTTTCAGCCAAATATTATGTTACCACAGTATTTGATGTACTAATTTAAAGTAGAAACAAGTGATATTCGTGTATGTTTGTACATATACTTTCATGTGAACGTACAAATAGTAACAGCAATACACGAACATTTTAGTCGTCCTAGCACAGGGTTATTTCATGCTCATTGCATGATAAGGGTAACAAAACTCTAAGCCATTCATCGCATTAGAGACCGAGAGAGCGAGTTCCCTAAAAAAATTCAGTACCCTGCCTTTATGAATATAACTGCTGTAAATGACATGAAATTACTTAAATATGCTGTAACAGAGCTACTTATACAGTATATACTGTATGAAATGTGTAATTGTGTAACATATATTCTGTATATTAAAACAAAAAAGCCAAATTTAGCAAAAAACAAAAAAACAAAAATCTTTTGGCTATAATGTATGAGTATGAATTATTTAACCCTGAGCAGGGGGTGATATTCTCCTATCCACATCTCAAACTGCAGATGTTGCTCGCAATGCTAATGTAGATGTGGATATTAAGAAATTGTCAATGCGGATTTATAAAAAAGCGGACAGATGCAAATGTGGATATCCAATATATCTCAAGCTTATACCAAGTCACTTTGTTGAAGTCCACTAGCCTTGAAGATTATGAGCTTGTGGAATGTTGAAAGAACTTGATGAATTTTAAACATATATGATTTTTTAAACAAAGCCAAGTCATCAGCTTCACAGTGGATCTGGGTTTCCAGGTAGCAATTTTTTTTTTTCAACTAGCTTGAAGTACTTCAATCCCAGGTGAAAGCCAATTTTGATTTTCACGTTTTATCACATACTATAATCCAAATTTGAGGTCCATTTTATCATACATAGTACTTTATTTTGCGTGTGCTGTAAAATAATAGAAAAAGTGGTCTGTATTTATATTTACAGATAAATGCTGTGTTTGCTTAGCTTGTATAATTTCTAGTGTACTCTTTTATTTGCTTTTGAGTTTGGCCATTGATAAGTTAATGATTATGTACCAGGTGTTGACTTGTTAGTCTATCGCAAGTTACCATTGTTTGTTGCTTTGCTAACTCAAATTTGCTTTGGGTTGTGTTTTTTGCTTTGCTAACTCAAATTTGCTTTGGGTTGTGTTTTTCTTTTGTCTGCATACTGCAGCAAACTGTTGCTCTTTGTGTGACTTTTACAGGCAGTCCCTGGTTATCAGCGGGGGTTCCATTCCCAGGGGTGTGTTGATAAGCAAAAACCGCCGTTATGCAACTGAAACTCGGCGACTTGTGGCGCCATAATGACGCTTATGGCACCGATAACCAGTTTTCGGCACCATAAGTGTGCTAAGTATGTTATAGCGCCACAACTCTATTATTGGTGCCATTTGGCGCCGATAACTGGAACTCTGCCCGTTATGGCACCAGAAATCGTCAATTTCTTGGCGCTAGACAAGCCCCATAAAACTGAATAGCCGACAACCGAGGTTCCCTGTACATAGTTGTATTTCACTACTATCAGTTATCAAAAGTGTTAATGTTGTTGAACATCAAGCAGTTGTATTAACAGTACTAGAATGTGGAAGCCAAATATTTGGATTAGCTGGTTTTTCAGATTGAAGTACGTGCTTAGAATGTACACTTGGGCTCTTAAATCTTCTCCAGTTATACATGACTACAGGTTTAAAGCCATGAACCCCACTGTCTCAACTGTGTCCTGATAACTGCAAAGAGAACTAAAATAAAAGTAAATGATTCCCCCACTAAATAAATACATAGATAACCATCCGAAACACTAGACAGAGCTTATTGTTTTAATGAATCATTCAATAACAGTTTTAGGTTTATTCCAGAACAAGAACTGCTCCTCTTTTGAGTGCCCATAAGATCAGAACATCCTCTTACCAGTAAGTACATTGTTTGTCCAAAGAATATTCATGTACGTATGTGTACTCCTGAATATATAAGGGAGCTCAATCAAACATTTGAGATACAAAGATCAGCATTATGGAATTATACTGATAGTTCCAAATCACTGATGACATAGGTATTGCTGCCATTACAACTGATAAAACAAATCCACTCTCTTTACTAAGCATTGTTTTCCTTCTCCCAGCCTAACTGAAGGAAAATTCAGCATATGAGATTCTTAGAAATATTCCCCACAGAATTTTGTTATTTCAAGTGACTCTGGACATTCTTTTGCAACCATTCAGAACTAATGTCCTAAAAATTTGCTAGTGTAGCAAATTGGATTTACATTCCACAAACTGTATGAAGCTGGTTTAAATGCTGATATACATTAGTAGATCCCCGCCCATATGGCCATGAGAGGAAATGAGGATGCCAGTAAAGCAGCCAAAGTTGCAACCCAATGAATAGTATACAAAACCAATACCTGTATGTAGAAAATGCAGGTCAGCAGTAAGTTACAAATATCTTGTGATGACCTAACTTCAGCAAACAGCAATGTCAAGTTTTGGAAATGTGATATAAGGAAATTTTCTGAAACTATTCATTTTCAATTAATCCAGTTGCCAAATTTTTAAAGAACTCACCTTTTGATCAACGTGTGAGAGATAGTTATACTTAAACAGAAAAGTCCATTGGAGTACATTTGTTGTTATAAGAATGAGGGATGGGTTCTAGGTTCTCTTCCACATATTCATCCATGGCCAGATGTCATAGTCCTGGGATTTTACATTCTTGGCTAATTCTTTTATGTTTTTGCACTTTTGTCAATATACTCCCCAAACATTTCTGAATGAAGTCCTTGATATTAATAGTAGGACTGGTTCCGCTTCCAGTCCACAAAACAGGTTGCCGAGTTTTTCCAGAGCTGTGTAAGTGATTGGTTCCTTGACAATACCTTGGCCCTTGGAGACTCCAACAGACTATTCAGGGGTTGGTTCCCTTTTTTATGCCAAACTTTCTCCATCTGCAACCAGTCACAACACATTTACCAACTAAAAGATCAGCAGGGCTAAAATTCAACATCCACTTATAGTTTTCAGAACTGGAAAGATGAGAAGCTATCATACATAGATTGTCTCTAATCCCAGAAGTTGGCTACAAGAAGACACCTGGGGTAAGACCCCCCCCCCCCCCCCCCAAGTCTTTTTGTTTCTCCTCTTCACCATGTGCAGGAAAGGGCAAAAGTGCTCTTCTAGCCCCAAAGGAATGGTTATGCTGTAGTAGGTTCTGGGTAATAAGATTTCAAAGATAAGGATAGCTTTTTCCTGAACTTGAGTTTATATTGGAGAGAGGTGTTCTTACAGCTCTCCAGGTTGGTAACTCCCAGCTTCTTTTCTTTTCTTTAATCCTACGGCTGAAACCCCCTATGGACAGAGTCAACTGACATATCTGCTGGAGGGGCTCTACTACCTCACCCACAGAAGACAGGGTTAAGATGTTATTTTTATTTAGGTTGTCTATGCAAGTACTGCACTGACTCCCTCTGCCACATTGAAGTTATTTGTAATATCTCCTTCCTTGTTAGATTCCATTGGGGAATTTGCCCTCTTGGGTAATTCCGAATGTCTTCTCTGCAACCACAATTTCTGCCTAGCAGTTGGATAACCAGTCAGACAAAGTCTCTGTCTGGAAGAGTGTGGAAGGGCTCATCCTTGTTGCACCTCATGCAGTATACATAGGTATTACTGAAGGTTATTTGCAGCATCCCTTTGGCACCTAGCTGCAGCCCCTTTCATTCCTTTTACTATACTTCCATTCATGGACTTCCTTCCATCTTACTTTCCACCCTTTTGTAACAGTTGTTTCATAGTGCAACTGTGAGATTTTCTCCTGTTACACCTTTCAAACCTTTTTACTTTCAATTTCCCTTTTAGCACTGAATAACCTCATAGGTCCCAGAAGCTTAGCTTCTAGTCTAAATTTTATATTCTATTCTATTCTATTAAAGTCCTTAACTTCCATGAGAAAACTGGCATCAGAGGCAGAATTCCTTGTCACCTAGTAAACATTTGGCTGTATCGCAGATGTGTTGGAAGCCTTCCAAGGGTTGTCCTCCAAAAATGGACAAGTACATGAGAATTTGATTAGATATGGCAACCACAGACTTTTTTGTTTTGAGGGATTGGAAAAACTTGAGTACATAACTTTCCTTTACTGAGCTCTATATGTATTATTAAACCCACCATTCTGGAGGGTAGCAGTATTTTTAGTAGGAATATCTGAAGATCACGTGGTGGGTGCATTATAATATAGTAATACCTCAGTCTTATGTGATTCGAGTTGTGCGAATTCATAATAGCGCGAACTTTTCATTGGAACCTAATTACTATAATATGCGAGTATTTCACAGATGCGCCAACGCAACATTTTCCAATTACAGTAGGGCCTCGTTAATCGCAGGGGATAGGGCCCAGAACCCCCCAGTGATAAGTAAATACCTGTGTTATCCTGGTACCCCCCTAAAAATTGCATTAAACTGCCTACTTTAATAATTAACCCACCCAAGACCACTATTTCAATGTTTATAACTGCCAACTTTAGTTCAAGCACCAAATATGTCTTCAACTATCACCTTAAACTAAATTCAAGACAGTTTCAAAGTTATTCTTTCCTATCTTCAATTTCCCCTTCATCAGATCAGCAAACAAAAGTATAATTACCTAACAATTCCTTTCTATTTTCATGATTTGGCTGCTGCACCAAACTAAAAGTACATTGTATATCTATTGCATGAATGAACATATTTATGATAAAAAAAACATGATTTACACTAATGATTACAGCACCCAACTATAATATTAATGTATAAACAGCAAAATACAGCAATAAAAATCTATTTTTGTCTTTTGTTTACGTTTAGAATCAGCTGATGCACGTTTATTACCGAAAGAATTATTTTGGAAAACAATTTAGTTGCTAAAAGAAACTAATTTATTAATGGAATTATTATTATTTTTAACTTTGTACATAATAGTTTATGATATTATGATACAGTAATTCATATTTCATTGAGAGAGAGAGAGAGAGAGAGAGAAGAGAGAGAGAGAGAGAGAGAGAGAGAGAGAGAGAGAGAGAGAGAGAGAGAGAGAGAGAGAGAGAGCAGCTTGGGATGAGAGTAACTGTTGAATAGCTTGAGAGAGCAGCTTGGGACGAGAATAGCTTGGGACGAGAATACTGTTACTAGCTTAGCTGGAGAATAACAAAATGAAATTTGTATTTTAAATATTTTTATGGTGATAAGAAATGAAACATGGATAGTGATAAGATATTCTTTTGTATACTGTTATAATGTGAAAATCATTGAGTCAACTATAAAAGTTGTATTGAAGCAGTTTCGTAAATCACAGAATAATAGATCAGTACTGTAATATAGTTTTTTTCTGTAAGTGATGAGAGAGAGAGAAGAGAGAGAGAGAGAGGAGAGCGAGAGAGAGAGAGAGAGAGAGAGAGAGAGAGATTTTGCTATTTACATTCATAGTATTTGAAAATTTGTAAATGAGTGTATCCTAAAAATGCATTTAGTCATGAAAAGAAGAAGACACAGTAATTAGTGAATCTTGCTCTATGATAAAATTCGAGATTTCGTTAATTTCCCGGGGATATACGTAGTATTTGGGCTCCACAAAAAAAAGTAAGTAAAGTGATTTATGACAGAATTTAAAGGATACTTACGTAAAAATACATCGGTATGTAGTTTGTAGAACGGTGTATCCACTCACATTGTGTAAAAATAGTATGTTCCAACGAGACTAGGTTTGGTGACGTCACGGTTGTCATACGTATTTTTTTGTGAATGAATATACATTTATGATAAAAAAATAGTTACTGTACTGCTTAGAGTACCATACTGTAAAATTAATGTAATCACATCAAAATAAAGTAATCATTGCATGCTGTAAACATGTAAAGTGTATTTTTGTCTTTTGAAAAATGCATTCCCCAAGGAATTATTCCTTGAAGAGGCTTTTTATTATGAAGATATGCCAATAATATATAAGATATGCGTTTTATTATGAATATATGACAATAATATATAAGGTAAAAATGGTTTTATTACATTACGCTTCGTCGCCGATCGCAAACAACAATACGATAATCTATGACAATTATCGTTTGTATGACTGCAGTGTCCAGAAAAGAATTGATTACTTATACCAAACGAATAGTGAAGTTCGAATTGAAAAGTAATGTTTTCCTAAATGTTATTATTACTGTAATTACACTACTACTATTAACATTTCTAAAAGGTTAAGAATAGCAAAGGTGCTGTTAAGTGTACGTAACTCAATGTTTACATTTCTGCTGGCCGTTCAACTACACGTTGATGTCAATGATGTGGAATTATTCCATGAATAGGCTATAATATTATGAAGATATGCCAATAATATATAAGGTGAGAATGGTTTTATTACCTTTATTGTCAGTTAATATCATAATGTGAATCTGTTCATGCATTTGCTGGTTATCGGAACCGGACGAGGCTTAGCCTACAACGGACAAGCCCTCGATGCTGCGATTCATACCAGTGATATAGATTGAGAAGTGGTCCGAGGAAAAACCTGTGATTAACTGAATCTGTGATTGCTGATCCGCGACTAAGCGAGGCCCCACTGTATGGGAAACCCTGCAAAAGTGTTCGATTAATTTCTTACATAATTTATAAGTTTTCAAGCTTTTGTGTGTAAATTAGATAACATTAAGGGGGACGGCCAGCTAACGCCATTTTTTAAGGACAGGAATTTGACATTCATACCACTTAATAAGGTGACTTGGGAGATCTCCAAACTGCGTATGATTTTCGCCTCTGACCTTTGGTTTGTGACGCTAGGGCAATTTATCCCAAAAATAACCATTTTTCAAATTCTATCTCCTCCCTTGATAATATTATGACCTGGGATTACTACCATTTATAGACCTGATTTAGACCTCCAATCAAATGTATTTTTTTTTCTAAAAGTAATTTTTTTGCTAGATATAAATTTTTCATTATGGTTAAAAAATAAACCCTATAAATCGGGGAACAAAAAGAAAATAAAAAAAAATAAAACTAAAAAAAAAAAAAAAAGGAAAAAAGGGCTCTATTTGATTGTTCTATAGTGTCTTTCTAAGTTATATACCAAATTTCAGGACTATAGTTTTAAAACTAAGTGAGAAGATAGAATTTGATGGTCAATAAGTATAGTTTTAAGATACGGGCGTTCAAAGTGGGAGATGTGTCCATAACTATTATCTTTATTACTGATGGGTCCAATTCCATGGTGGATTAGAAACTGGATTCTCTAACCTGACTAATACGAGACGTTAAGACACTTTTGGGTTTGGGAGTGTAACCTTAGTCAGGAGGGTAGAATGTTATCTTACTGGTTTTTTTATGGGTAGATTTCGGTGTTTATGCCATTATGACTTGTTAATCATTTTGTTCTATGTTATAACCAATTGCTTTGGGAAATAAAAAGTATTTTTCTATATTTACGCAGTCTTAATAAGCCTCGTGACATCTTACAGACAGGGCACCTTTGGCAACAGGTAAGAGTTCCCAGTGTGTAGTTTAGGGGATAAGGAGGGAGGATATAATATATATATAATATATATATATATATATATATATATTATATATATATATATATATACATATACATATGTTAGAGATTATAGATATAAACATACATATAATTATTAATATACAATACACCATATATACACATATACTACACAATATATATACACATATATGATACAATCTATAATAATTAGTATTATATACACAGTAATATATAGCACACATATTCTATTATACACCATATAGTAATCAATATTATATACATTATATTAAATAACATTATGATTAATAATAATGCAATAGTTA